>NC_142289.1:9613104-9915917 GCF_965620075.1 Prunus avium | reverse complement strand
TTTAAAAGAAACCTCTTTTGAGGCACAACAAATACATATATATATATATACGTATATATACATATATGTGTATATATATTATACCCATGTATGTATTATAGTATACATATATACACATATACATTATATATGTATTATATATATTGTAATATACATATATACATGTATATACATGTATATATATATTATAAAATACATATATATATGTATGTATTATACCCATGTATATATTATAATATACATATATACACCTATATACACATATATTATATATGTATAATGTATGTATATATATATATATATATATAATATACATATATACATGGGTATAATACATATATATATATATATATATATATGTATTTTATAATATAATATATATACATGTATATACATGTATGTGTACATATATATATACATACATATATCTATATTATTTATAATATACATATATACATGTATATACACATAAATGTCACATATATTATAAAATACATGTGTACACATACATAATATATGTATTTATACATATATACATATACATAGATAGTTTTGAAAAACTAAAAAAAATCTAGTCCTAGTCCAAGCATACACCAAACGCAGGATAAGTGTTATCCAACTTAGACCAAGCCAAGCCAAGCCAAGCCAAGCCAAGATAGCCCCTAAGCATAGTCCATGCCAAGACAGTCTTGTGTACCAAACGAGCCCTAAATGATGGCAAATTGCTTGGCTAATGGGAGCTTCAATCGAGATCTGGGCTTCTGTATTTATGATGTTGCTCCTAGTTGGGTAGGTTCCTTGTTAGCTGATGATGTGTTAGGGGTGTCTCGAACCTGTTTGATTTGTTCTGAGTCTGTTTAGTTTGCTTTTGGGGTGTTAACCCCCCTTTTTTCACCCAAAATAAAAAATTGTAAATGATGGACTAAATTTTATGGGTGGGCTATATTTAGCCCTCCATTGTTGGAGATGGCCTTAGGGCCCAAATGTGGATGATCCTACCAACTTCCCTCTTTGTTAAAAGGGAACTGTCCTTAATGCTTAAAATTCGAGGTAACTAGGTCGAACTCTCCTTTTGGAACGTGAGATTTCAAACCTAGAAATGTAGTTCATTTTATGGTTTAATTCTTGGATATTATACTAAAAATGCATCCAAGTTTGTCCATGTTTGGAAAGAAAGCCATCCACATGCATATTTTAATTGATTCAATGTATGTATTCATTCAAATCTCATATGTTACAGATCTCAAGTCTTTGCATTTACCCGCATTTAAGAGAAAATCTTGGACATCCACGTCACCATGAGATTTTTTCTCTCCCCAAAACACAGATTTGGAGTTAATCGTGGTGAGCCAAAAGGAAAGAATACAAAATGATTTCCCTTTTTTTGGACATTCCTTATCCTACATTATTATTTTATTCCTTAATTAGAATTCTTGATGAAAAAAGCCCTTAGCAATAGCAACCCATATATGGCCAAGTTTGCTTGTTTGTTGTTGTTGATGAGCACGCTTTATTGTGATGCCTTTTTTTCTTTGACTAGATTTTTTCTCAATTTGGGAGGATCTATTTTTTGTTTTTGGGCAGTAGTGTTCTTTTTTCTTTTTGTTTCATCGTGATTGTTTCAAGAGTGAATCTTTGTTAAATCATGTTGTTCCTTCCTGGCTTTTACGTTGGGTTTTGGATGTCTTGATCCTCTCCGCTGTATAATCTTATGGTGTTCTAATAAAGCATCTATCCACCAACAAAAAATAGCAACCCATAAAAAAATAAAAATAAAAATAAAAGATAAAAAAAACCAACCGCTTAAAATATGCATATGGCCTTCTTTCCAAACAAGGATTTGGATGCATTTTTAGTATAATACCCAAGAATTGAACCATAAAAATGAATTACATTTCTAGGTTTGAAATCTCACGTTCCAAAAGATTTCCCTTTTTTTGGACACTCCTTATCCTACATTATTATTTTATTCCTTCAGAATTCTTGATGATATAAAAAATAAAAAATAAAAGATAAAAAAAACCAACCGCTATATATACCTTACCTAGCAACATCAATCTCTACCCTCAAACTAAAAAATTCAACAAAATCAATAACTCAGTCACGTACAATGCGTCTTCAATGGGTTATTGCAGTCCTTGTTCTGGTCGTTCCTCTTGTGACTGCTGCTGCCCCAGATGAAGTTCTTGAGACTTGGGATCCCGTACAGAACACCAGCGAACCATATTGGATAAACACCGCAGAGTTCGCTGTCACTTCGTATAACAAGCATGAGAAGAAGAATTTGGTGTTTGAAAGCGTGGTCAAGGGCAAGACACGCTACGAGGTAACAGGCCTCTATATTGTTCTTGTCATTAAGGTCAAAGATGGGTCATTGCCCAGTGCAAATTATGATGTTGCAGTACGTGATAAGTATGCTGGTCCTAATCCTTTGGATTTGATATACTTCCGCAAAAGACCTCTCAAATTTTATTTGGATAATGTTCAATGATATGTTGCTGTAATTGTGACATCTTCGTTTACAACAAAACAATACAAATTAATAAAGTATTCTAAATCTTTTTAATTGTATAAGTTTGAATTTTTGTTCTTCTTTTTTGTTGGGATTTTATTTTGTTTTTTGAGGGAGGAGAGGAAAGAGAGAGTCATTGACAATAATTTCGTGACTGCGAGATCTAGACAGAAGGAAGAAAGAGATGAAGAGAGGCTGCGATAATGCTTAGGATAAAACAGGTCAAATGTTGCCCCTATTGCGGGAAGTGCAACCAGATCCATCTCTGTGTTTTCTCATTCAAACTATAAAGCTTTAGCTTTACTAGGCCAGCGCCTTCTGCGAGCCCTCCGTTTCCTCCCATCTTTTTTCTCCTTGTCTTTTTCCTTCAAGTCCCTCTCACCTCTTCGTTTATACATCTTGAAAGTGATCTGCCTATCTGCAGCCATCTTCCTCACCTTCTCGGTGATCTCAGCTGCAATCTGTCTGTTATAAAGTTTCCTTAAACCGCGCATGAGCTTTGCAAAGGTATCCGGCTGTGGCATCACATCTGCCTCCATCATGTCCAAGCAGTATGAACAAGCCTCCTTCACATGCCCCTTTGAAAACAGTGCATGAATCCAAATTGTCCATGCAGAGACATTGAGCTCACATCCTTTAGTCACAATGCAACTCCAAACATCTTTAGCCACTTCTAGCTTCTCATCTCTCAACAAAGCATTCATCAACTCCTTCAAGCTACCATATTGTGGGCCAGATAGAAGACCTCTCCCAACCATTTCTTTAAAATAATCACAAGCATCAATCAAAAAACCTTGCCCAAGAAACCCATGAATCATAATGACAAAGGTATCAAGCCCTGGAGAAAACCCGGCAACTTCCATTTCATTCCAAAGTCGAACACCTTCCTTCACCTCCCCCAATTTGCACGCCAATCGAATCAAGGTGTTGTAAATACAAAGATCAGGAATGCAACCAATCTTTCTCATCTCCTCCATTAATTCCACACATTCCTCCAGCTCTTCCTTCTTCTCATGAGCCAGCATAATGTGCATGTAAGTCATCTGATTCGGCATAAAACCTTTCTGTATCATACCATCCAAAATCTCATAACTCCTCTCAATCTTCCCCCACTTACAAAACCCACTAATCAAAGTAGTGTAAGTCACAACATCAGCCTCACAACCACTCCTCTGCATCTCAACAAACACCCTCATTGCCTCCTCCATCTTTTCTCGACCGCAAAGTGCCTGAATCACAGTCGTAAATGAAGCAGCATTGGGCTCACAACCCTTCCTTCTCATCTCCTTTAAAAGCTCATACGCATCAACCATCTTCCCAGCTTGAGCATACCCACTTAACAAATTGTTAAAAACCACAATGTCAGGCTCTAACCCAGCTTCCTTCATCTGCACCAACACGAATTTCGCCTCCATAAGCTTCCCTTCTCTACACCAACCATACAACAAAGACGTAAAATGCTTAACACTCGGCGTAAACCTCACACGCATATCCTCAAACAGCGAAGCTGCTTCTTTAACACTACCATTTTTACACAGAGCATCCAACAAACAACCAAACACATACTCATCCGGTTCACACCCGTACTTAGGCATTTCGTCGAGCACGTCAACTGCTTTCTTCACCATTCTCGCGGACGCAAACCGTCGCATCAAAACGACAAAAACTTCTTGGGTAATCAGATGTGGGTTCTCTTTCCTCATTTCTTCAAGCAGGGCCCAAACGGCAGCGAATTGACGCATTTTGCTCAAGCTTTTGATCATGGCTTTGTACACTTCGTAACTGGGTCTGTAATTAGGCTGCTGCGAAGCCCACACGAAGAACCTGTACCCTAAATTCCCAGCATCCCCGCACCGGTTAAGCACTCGCTCGGCCAAGCCCGACCTCAAAACGACGCCGGATTGTTCCAGAGCCAGCTCGAGTTTAGGGACCCTCGAGTGGAATTTCCTTAATATTCTGTAAATCTTCTCCACGTCGACGGCGAACTCGCAGTGGTTCGGGTCGTCCGGGGATGCTTCTGGGTCGGTTTCGAGGCAGACCAACCCGAACCCGGATCTTCTTTCGCTGAAGACATGCGGATTGTTTGTTTGCTTGGTGGGTTTGTGGTTTGTGTGAAAGAGGTTGAAGGGGCTGTTTGGTTTGGAGGAAAGTGAGAGATGGTGTTTGGTGCAGAGAGACATGGTTTGCTGACATAACCTCCGCATGTTGTCTACCTCTGCAACTCAACTCAGCTCAACATTCTCGTACCGCCATGTCTATTTTGCTGAAGCATTTCTTGACGGAAACTAAACGGTGCGTTTTGGTATTAGGTCATTTACGCAAAATTACAAACTGTGTAGACGAAATAGGGGGGAGCTTCTATAATGAGGGTTTATAGTGAGGAGGCTATTTGAGGAGGCCCATCTCACCATCAAAAGGGGTGTGGACCCCCCAATGCACCCCCCATGTACTTTGTTTTTAATTGTTGATGGTGAGATTTCACCTCCTCAAATAACCTCCTCACTCAACCTCCTCATTCTAGCCTCTCCAGAAATAGGGAGGGAAGAGGAAAGTAGCCCACATACTTTGTATTGTGTTGTGTTTTGGATTGGGCTTTTATTTTGTTTGGTTGAGTCTTGCTTTTATTTTTCTGATTTTTGTATTGAGCTTTTATGCAACTTTTCTTTTTTATGGTAATGACATGTTCATTTCTTTGAAAAAAAAAAAAAAAAAAAAAAAAGTTGTGTTGTGTGCATGTTGGTTAGGTATAAAGTTTACAACTTATAATAATGATTAATGTCACAAAGTCATACGTTTTTGTGTGAAAATATTCTTAGTAGAGTGTTACATCATTTCCTAATTAGAAGATATCTTAAGTTTGAATTTGTCCACCCATTGATCAAATAAGAAAAACATATCTCTTGGTCCTATATGCTCATTGTAATCAAGTATCTATTTAGCATTGAAAGTGTGGCAAGATGAACATTATCATAAAATAAAGCTTGTTATTACATGTTACCAATGTTATTGTGAAAAGTAATACACTAATGCATATAAAGTCCAAGTATAGCCTTAAATAAAACACAATTTGCTAAGTTCTCTCCATGCCTTTGGTATTTTTTTTCTTAACACAAGCGATATTGGAGGAGGGGAGATTCGAACGCAGAATCTGGAGCACTTGAGTTACAAGCCCTTTACAAAAAAGAACACGTACATAGATCGGAGCAAAGATAACACAATGAATAGTCATAGTAAAACATCCCCTACTCTAATTTGAAAGTAACAAAAACACCCTTTTAGAAGTATATGCGCTGCCTGATTAGAATGATTTGGTATACAACTAACAAAGGAACAACTATACCAAAATATTTTGTCAATAGAATTTAGATAGTGACTCGGAGGGTTAGAGATTGGACAGGAGTGGAATTTCACCATTCACCGCTAAAATCCAGAAAAAGGAAAGAACTAATAACTCCGTCGTTTATGCGTACGCCCAATGGCGGGAGCCAACGGTTTAAAGTTTAAAGTCGAGTCTCAGAGACTCGGAGCTTCTTCTTCAACCAAGGCCTGCACAAACCATAACATTATACCCAACGCCATGACTGGAAAGTTCAGAAAATAAAAAGAAAATCAAATGAGCTATGAAGTTTCACTTCTACAAAGAAACCACAAAGACCATAGCTGAAGTCGCCGGTGAGCAGATCCTCAAACTGAACCAAAGTCTCGCAAAGCTCACTCGCTCCCATTGTTACTCAGAGGCCCTCCAACTTTTCACCCAAATCCTGTCCTCGCAATCCGTAAGACCAGACCACTACACGCTCTCTGCAGCCGTCACGGCCTGTGCTAACTCCCGCGACGTCGTTTTCGGGACCCAACTCCACGCCCACGCCATCCGAACTGGCCTCAAAGCCTACCCTCACGTCGCCAACACGCTGCTCTCGGTCTATGCAAAAGCCGAAGATTTGAATTCTGTGAAATTGGTTTTCGATGAAATTGAAAACCCAGATGTTTATTCCTGGACGACGCTGTTGTCGGCATGTACTAAACTGGGGCATGTGGATTATGCATCTAAGCTGTTTGATACAATGCCTGAAAAGCGTAATGTGGCGATTTGGAATGCAATGATTACTGGGTGTGCAGAGAATGGCTGTGAGGAGGTGGCTATTGGGTTGTTTGGAGAAATGCATAGGATGGGTGTTATGCATGACAATTATAGTTTTGCTAGTGTTTTGAGTTCTTGTGCTTTGGAGGGTTTAGGTTTTGGGAGGCAGGTGCATACGTTAGTGATTAAAACTGGATTTTTGGGTAGATCTTCTGTTGTTAATGCTCTGCTAACTATGTATTTTAACTGCAGAAGTGTTTTGGAGGCATTTGAGGTTTTTGAAGAAGCAGAAGATGCGGTATATGACCAGATTACTTTCAATGTGATGATAGATGGTTTGGTGAATGTGGGAAGAGATGAAGAGGCTTTGAAGATGTTCAAATTGATGCAAGAGGTATGTCTTAGACCTACTGAACTGACTTTTGTAAGTGTTATGAGCTCATGTTCAGCTGCAAGAGTTGCCAACCACATACATGCCCAAGCTATAAAGTTGGGTTTCGAAGCTTTTACTTCTGTGAGCAATGCAGCAATAACCATGTATTCTGGTTGTGGGGATTTGCATGCAGCTTACCTGGTTTTTCAGGTATTAGAAGAGAAGGATCTTATATCATGGAACACCATGCTCTCGACTTATTCTCAGGGAAATAGCAGTAAATTGGCCATCTTGATCTACCTACAAATGCAGAGGGCAGCGGTAAAACCAGATGAGTTTACTTTTGGAAGTTTGTTAGCAAGCTCCGAGTTCACTGAGACTGTGCAAGCGGTTCAAGCCCTTGCACAGAAATATGGGCTTATCCTTAACATTCAAGTTTCAAATGCCTTGGTTTCTGCATATGCTAAGCAGGGTAACATGAATCTGGCCTACCAAGTATTCAGAGATATCAATCACAAAAATTTGATCTCCTGGAATGCTATTATTTCTGGGTTTCTGTTAAATGGATTGGTAAAAGAAGGGTTAGAGCAATTTTCGAAACTGCTAATGTCAGAACACAGGCCAGATGTGTGTACATTAACTAGTATTTTGAGCATTTGTGCAAGCATATCAGCCTTGAGAGATGGAAAACAAGTTCATGGCTACATTCTCAAATTTGGGTTTTCCCCCCAGATGTGCTTATGTAACACCCTCATTACGATGTATGCTAAATGCGGGGTTATAGATTGGTCAGTAAGAGTGTTCAATGCGATGCCTCAAAAGGATACAGTCTCCTGGAATTCCCTGATATCAGCATATGCACAGCATGGGCAAGGAAATGAAGCTGTGCGCTGCTTTGAGGCAATGCAAGACTCCACTGCAGTCAAACCAGATCAGGCCACCTTCACGGCAGTCCTTTCCGCTTGCAGCCACTCCGGTTTAGTCGTTGATGGTACCCGAATTTTCAATTCCATGATTAATGATTATGGCTTTATGCCTCAAGTAGATCACTTTTCTTGTATAGTTGACCTTCTAGGTCGTGCTGGGTATCTTGATGAGGCGGAAACGGTAATAAACAGCAAGCATATTAAAGCACATCCAAATATTTGGTGGACACTAATCAGTTCTTGTGCAGCACATGGTAATTTAAGGCTAGGAAGAACAGTTGCTGGATTTCTCCTTGAAACTGAACAAAATAATCCAACTGTTTATGTGCTTTTGGCAAGTATTTATGCAGCTGCTGGGCAATGGGAAGAAGCAGCTAATGTGAGAGAATTGATGAACAGAACAGGGGTGGTAAAGACACGGGGATGCAGTTGGATTGAGTCATGAAAACATGTAGGAGTGAATATTTTACATAGGCTGGACATGGAAGTTGATAAAGAGGGATCACAATCTTCTTTTTTCTTTTTCTTCTTTTCTGTCTGTTCTCTATGGGTCAAAGATTTTGATAAAATCAGCATAGATATCCACTCTTGATCCAGTGTAATATCTTATAAATAGGCCAACAAAAAATGCAACGCGTGTAATAGAAATATCTAACATATAGTCGACATAAGATATACATATTTTGAGTTTCACATCACTTGTTGTTCATACATTGAGAGAATGGTCCTAAACCAATAAATAATGATACAATTGGATACAAAAAATACAAATGGAATTTCCTCTTAATCAATCATTAACAAGAAAGAAGTTGCAGGTATATGTTGCGTCTTGACTCTTGAAAGCAACAAATCTGAAGCACACCTTGCTCTCTCTCATATCATTTTCTGTAGCTCACTCAACAGGAGGAGCTCTATGATAAGCTGGAATAGTAGCCGGAAAGAACATCTGTCTCACTCCTTCTGCCTTGATGATGGGAAATATTATACCCGATGCACTCTGGCAAAAAGAAGAAGCTCTTCATTAAGAATTAGAAAAATTAATTTAATTCATGTACACCGTATACAATGGAGGCAATAGGCTCTGCTCAGTTGGAAAACAAGGTATCTAACTCTTTTTGAGAGTTTATTTGAAGCTACCATCTCATGAATCGTAGGCAGGATTTTAAATATATATATTAAAAAATTTTAAAAGGCGTAGATGCTAACCATGATTCAACATTCTATAACCATCAAGGAAAATTAAGGTGAAAAGAGAAACCCACCAAAATTAATCTGGCTCCAATCCAAATGCGTTTTGGTGAAGGAAATGGTAGTAGCAAACGGCCAACACCGTATACCGCCACACCAAAAAAATGAAGAACTAAACTCAATGGATGGGGATTTAGACCAGAGAGCAAAGCCACTGGTCCAGTTGAACAGGTACCGCCGAGGCTTAGATAGTCAAAACATGCTTGGCGCATCTCTTTCCTTGCTTCATCAGGGGAGGCAGAGAACACCTTGTATAGGGCACCTGCCAAGGTATTTATTGTAGACGCAACTGGCTGCAAAGACAACACCAAATATCAGTTGATTATGTAATGCGATAATAGCATCTCTAGTACAAGCATTGCAACACAGCTTACCTTGCGCAAGGTATAAAAGGATTCTAAGTATTTGCACAACGAAGCTGGATCGTGTAGGTTACGCAGTGGCTTAAGAAGATCCCTGAGTACAACAATATCAGACAGTGCCACAGTCATTCCTCCACCAGTTAAAGGATGTCGCATATTGAAAGCATCACCCATCAAAAGGGCTCCTGGAGTTGGCTGTGGATTGGCTGGCATGCTTCTATTTGGCATTGTTCTGATATTTCCTTTATCAACTGCAGAAATGAATGCATCATGAAGTTCAGGTGGAACCTGAAACAGACAATTTCTTCATTAATTCAAACGAGAAGAAAGAAGCAGGTTCAGGCCAAAAAGGAACAAAGAATTAACTGCAAGGCAGGTAATAGATGTTCTTTCCGAAACCAAAGTTTCAAAACAAGACAAGTACTGTCAACAAATTAGGACCTAGCAAAATGTTTCAATATCTGAAATGAAGAACTGTAAATTCAAAAATGACAGGTACCTGTGGAGCCACCACAGTCTTCAAATAGTTGGCCATTTCACCATTGGCAATGGGAGGTAATTTTTGGCCAGGTACATCAACCAGACAGCGGACTTCTGTACTACTGATTGGATAGAACAGGATTGGAGAGGGATCTACAAGAATTACATGCCCATGATTTGCAAATGGGAGTTCACAATTTTCCAAGATTAATCCCACAAAACAGGATGGCACTTCTACCTGTTAAAAAGTAGATTGATACCATATTTGTCAATCTAAATGGTATGGAGCAAAAAATTTGGAGACAATTCAAGACAATGGATGTAGTTCAAATAGAAATCTCTGAAGCTAGGAGATGAAAAACCAAACGAGCCAACTGTTTTACCAGAAGCTTTCTTCAAGTGTATCGCTCGATCGCTCTCCTAATCAGACCAAGTAATAGTGCTATTACAGATTTAAAGAAGGCAACTTTACCTGAGGCTTGCAAAGATTGCGACGCAGATTTGAGAAACAACCATCACAAACAATTGTAAGAGGAGCATATGCTTTAAGTTCTTGACCATCCTTAGTTTTGTATTGAACCCCCTTAATTGTCCCATTTTCTTCAAGCAGGGATGTTACTGTACCTTGCTCCAGTTGTACACTGAAAAGAAACAATGAACACAAGATAATGTGTGGGGATCAGTAATCTTTTAGCATAAAACAACACTTAGAAAGGCGGAACCTTCATCGAAAAAGTAAAGATAACATAAACCCACACATCATGGAAGGAAGCAAGACAGAATAAGCATCCAAATGAGGAGGCAAGAAACATTACTTTGTTAGTTTAGAAGCTTTTTCTCTCATCCTCTGTATGAATCGCCCATTGTGGAAACTTCTTCCTGCCACATCCGAGTGGAACTGTTCCAGAGGATAGGTCAGCCTAGTACTCTTCCCATCCTTAAAAAGAGCATATCCAAGCACTCGTTGAGCATCAATTTCCTCCACACAATCTGAAACCAATGGTCATATATGTTATTGTTGGATTTTGCAGCCGAAACCAATACTAAGAGAAGCAGGATATTCAGCACTCAAAGCCACCATCATTGGCATTTCTAGTTCAAATAACATCTAGAGCACAAAACTCATTATATAATAACTTTCATTACCTTCAAGACCCAACTCAATCAATTTCAAGTATCCCCCTGGCTGGAGAAGTTCACCAACAATTCGATCTGGCTCTGTCAAGTCTCTTTCAATCACAAGAACGCGTCTTCCCTCCTGGGATTAGCAGCAGATAAAGTAAGACTATACATTTCTACACAAATACCTTTACAGGAGCTGAATGGTTGTTGATGGGTAAAATAGCATGTAAATCATTTTCAAAATTTTGTGGAAAACAGAACCATCCCTCCCAATTTTTAGCAAGCCAGTGATTTTATTGCAAGTTATCAACCATACTTAACTAGACCCCTTATCAATCTCCCGTACAAACATTGAACTTTTAAACTCCATTTAATTAATCAATAAAATAACAACTTTATTAACTAAACAATTGCGTCATCAACTTTCTATCTAAGAAAATAATAAAACCTGGCATGCCTAATTCAATCAGTTATGCACAACACAAAAAGAAAACATAATAAGCAACCATTTCTTGTAAAACAAAAACAAGTTTCCTGAAGGCAACACGCCACGCATGGAGAAGTTTTCTTCAAAAAACAAAAACCATAAAAAAGCTATAAAATTTGACCCCAAAAAGGGGAAAGTTTTTTTTTTTTTCCTTACCTTGGCAAGGGTATGGGCAAGAGCAGCGCCAGCAACACCGGCGCCGACAATGATGACGTCGGTGCCGGAGCCGTTCACCGGCCGGAATTCTCCTTCGTCGGAGCTCTTGACACATTGTTCTGAAACAAGGCTCTTATTCGTGTTGTTCTTGTTCTTCTGTACCTTGCTCCTGTCTTTGGCCATGCCATTACCGTAATTACGGCGACGGAGAACAGAGAGAACAACGAAACCCAAGAGGGAGGCAAAGAAGGTCCAGAGAACGTAGGGATCGACTGCCACCATTGCCACCATCTTGGTCCGAATCAAAGAAAAAGACCCAGATGATGAAGAAGACGCAGAAGAAGAAATGCAGGAGTTACTGGTACTAGAGCTTTTGCTCAATTTTTCTGTTGCTGTTGTTGTAGTGGGTTTGTGATTATGGAAACTTGTAGAAAGGTGAGGTTGATTATTGTTATGGTTATGCAGGAGAAAGGTGACAATGTTGCTGCTTTTGGATCTGAATGTTGTGGGTGAGGATGAAGGAGGAGGATGGTATGGATGTGGGCATGGGGCTTTTTGTAGGAGCATTTTTGGGGAAGTGAAGGCTCATTGTATTGTTATTGATTTTTGACTCTGGTGCTGTCTTTTGGCTTAATTGTCATAGTTACTGTCCAAATAGGCATGTACCTTCACGAGAGTAAATAGGGGTGCAACCTAGACTTCTCTGTTTACCTTCTGGCTAAAAAATAAAAAATTTGTGAGGGACTCGTAGTTTTTGACTTTGTTTTGGGTCGGAAAAGGGACTTGTAATTCAAGATGTTAATTATAGTATTTATTCATGCACTCGAGATCTAAGTTCGATTCTCTCTTCTCCCGACATCGCTAATATCCAAAAAGATTAAAAAGAAAGACTTGTTTAATTGGTTTTTTTATTTTTAAGGAAAAAGAACAAAGGCTAAAGTTAATAGAAGAGTCCAGAAATTTCCTCAACGGGAAAAACAATTGCTCCTTTGAAGTGGGGTAAAAGAAAATGCCCCACTTGATTAAGAACGGACCACATAGTAGCATTGAAAGCATGCACCAAAGTTAGTTAGGCAATCCCAAGGTAAAGGATTACAATTCATTCAGACTCAAACCAAGAAAGCAGGTCGCTTTTATTATCAAATTGTTCCCATCAGGACAGGTGGTAAACAAATTAGGGATTTCAGTAATTTACATCCCACACAAAGTGGGATGACAATTTCAACAATTACAATAAGGGTACACGATTCGATTCGAATGCAACTCAAAGTCGATAAGTAATAAAACAGATTTTTAGATCATTGATGAATTCTTTCTATAATATCTCTTTAGATTTTTAGATTGAGAAATTTATCCCAATTTTATTTTTAGGACACTTCTAGATTGCATTGTACGTATTTGTAGTCCAATGATTCAAACTCAAATTGATAAAAATGTAACATAATCAAATGGTAGTTGTTTTAATGTGTTTTTCATCACGATAGATGTCTTATTCATTTCTAATTTGTCTATTCAATTGAAATAAAATGAAAAATAAAAGATAACTATATTCAATTATTGAGTATGCATGTGAAATGACATTGCATCGACAATATTACAAGACACGAAATTGCCATCTATCCATAAATCTAGAAAGGTAAGTTTGCCATCAAATGGTCCCGGTAAGAGACACCCCAAGTACAAAAATAATCACAAGCATTTGTCAGCCTCTTCAACTTCATGCTAGTTTGACATTGATGTGCTGTAAAAATAATCACAATCAGATTTGATGTGAGAGAAATCAGTTGTGAAATAAAGCAATTTAGCGTTTGGTAAACCTTTTATTAGAAGTGAGGTTGGTAAAATTTAAAAAACAGGGTTAAAAAAATTAAAAATCAATTAGCACACGCGTGAAGGGACTAGTTTTAATTATACGTGGAACAGATTATATATGAGAGATTCAATTTTATTTGGAGGGGTACAAACAAATCATAAAGAACAATCACAATCTACAACTGCCATGCACGTGGACACGTGGCTCTTCTAATCAACAACTTGCATTGCGGGTGAGGTTTGTAAATGCATACAAAGTGACAACCACCACAAAGACCAGGCTCGTCCCTCTTTCCACACTCATTGTCGACACAGATGATGTGTAACCACTCCATGGCCCATGCCTTTTTTTTTTGTCCAAGCATGCCTCTTGCATGTTGATGTTTTCTTTTTTGACACAATCGATATTGGACGAGGGGATTCGATTACAGGGATAACTGCTCTCAAGCTTTTGGACTTTTCAATCTCAGGTCAGGTGTTTTCTTTGTTAGGGTTTAACCTAAGTGATTAAATTCATTAAAAAGTTCATAAAGAAAGTCACCAAATTTCAAACCAAACATTATGACAATGATGAGCTTCACTAAAAAAAAAATATTATGACAACGAAATCATTTTTCTTTTTCTTTTTTTCATCATTGAAAGGAGATTCAAACTGAAGAGAATATTCCTAAATACTAATAATACTATTAGATCACCAGCTAGTTGATGACAATAAAATCAAACTTCAAAACATATTATGACAGTTAATTGGCCCATCATTCAAGTGTGGATGTAACAGCTAGCTAAGGACGAACAAACCATCTCACACGCCATTACATGCATGAAATATAGAAAACTTAAAAAAGCTGAAAATAAGTATCGTACAACTTCCAAATTTGACGAGAGTCTTGTCCACACAGAGCTCAGCCTGATATGAACACTTCTGTGTCCCTCGTCTTTGTACCAAACAATTTTGCCTTAAATATCAAAATTACATTTACACAACAAAAGTTGAACCACATGTTCTCCCAAGAGTAGAAAGTTGAACCACATGTTCTCCCAAGAGTAGAAAGTTGAACCGCATGTCAAATTGATGGATAGATGTATGAAAGAAAGAGGTATTATCACTATAACTTGATACAAAATTGTGAGAGTTGCTTGCTAGCCGCTGTTTATGCGTATACAGTAATTAAATTAAATGGTATATCAGGTCTTTCTCTTTTTTTGTCTATGGTTGCCATTGCCATCTTTTCCTTCTTGCTTCATCCCGCCTCTACGAGCTCTCTTATGCCCCTGTTATCAGATTATTACAAGATTCATCAGCAACTAATTCCAGTCTCTCTACGCGTTGGCACTCGGAACAACAAGAGGTTGGGACAACGCTTCGTTGCATGTGTATTAAGTGAAATTGACATAACTTGAAATAATGAAGAGGTTAGGTACAAGAAAAATGCAAAGTACCTCAGCAGTGAAAGTCTTGAGGGGGTCCTTATTCTTTTTGGATTTTCTCTTAAATCCATGGCGGCGAGCAGGGTTGGTGTTTCCCATTGCAGCTCTAGCAAGCTTAACAGTCTTGCTGGCTTCTTTAGTTGTTGCGTCCAATAGATAATCAGGCACATCGCGTAGGTGAGGAGCAGGAGGCTTCTTGCTTAGAGCCTTGTCATGTTTCAACAGATCTGCTCAAAATTATAAATTAGCAATGTCTAAATCTTGTAACTTCAAAGGTACAGTGAGCAAGTATAATAGGAGACCCAGTACATTCAACTAAACAATACCCAGGTCTCTTGGATTAACTTCAAAATGAGCCTTCAACCTAAACGGATAAAAACAGATTGTTATTAGAAACCAAAAGCTGCAAGTTGTAGGAGAGGTCAGTGCAGAGAAGACATAGGTTGAGAAGCAAAAAACCTAAAAGAACACAAGTAGCTGCGCTCAATCAAAGTAACTTTGACTATTGTGTATCTGTGATCCAATTAGCGTAGTAGGTGCTAAAAAAGATTTAGCGATATTGATTATATTCTACAAGCCATGTACCTAATTTTGCACGAGTGTTGGTGCAAAGGACCTCATGCAGATAAAGAAAGCGGCAATAGTATGTACTCACTTTTCAGAATTGAGAATTTCATTTCTCAAATCTTGAGCTCGCGATTCTCTGACAGCAATTTTTGTCACACTCTTTGCAACATCCTGTAGAAGTCAGTGCTTATGATCAGGTGATCTTGGGGGCCTTTAACCGTACAATAAACTTCCACCCAATGGCAGATCAGGAATCAGAATGATGCAATTAAACAAGGTGATCAAAAAAAGCAAAACAAATCACCAAACAGGAGACCCAAATTCATGGTTAGCTTGACCATAATGGGTCCACTCAGGCGAAAAATAGGGAAGTGATCCATGAAGCCTTTGAAATGAAAAGACAAAGGGAACCAAATCATGAAAGATAAAAGAGTCAGAAGAATCACCTCAGCTCTATATCTTAAAGACTCCACTGCATTCTTGGTCAGCAAAGGAAATGGAGGAATTGAGTTTGAGTCCTCTTTTTCATCGTCCCCCAAAAAGGATTTTATTTCTTCAAAAATTGCCATCTCATCTGGAGAAACCTGTTAGAAGAAAAAAATATATTAGAACGTTAAAATGTTTCACAAGATAAGATCATCATCATAAACATACAGAGGTCTTCAGCAAGACAAAACATTCAGGGATGAACACAAACTTAAAAGCAAAGAATCAAATTTAGAAAATCTACAAACGAACATTTGCAGTTCATATATTATTGCATCACAAATGCACTACCAATAAAGTAACAGCAAAAGCATTTTGGGTTCACTGGAACAGCCTGGTTGTGGTTATATGTTATGGCATCCCAAAGAGCTTGAATACTTCAGAGGGGATGCATAGGGTTATAAGTTATAACAGGGTAGATATTAAATTCAGATTATTGGTCTTCTATATGAAATTATGCTGAAAAGGGAGATCGTGGGCCTGGCCATGGGCGTGTTAATGCTGTAATGATCATTGATTAACAAACTCACAAGGGAGATAGAAGCACCAGTACTATATGCTCTTCCAGTACGTCCAATTCGATGAACATATCCTTCAGCACTTTGAGGCATATCCAAATTTACAACCTGCAAAAAATAATAAAAAGCAGACATGGTTAAATGGTATGCTAGCTGAACATGGTATCTCACAAAGTAATATCAGGAAACAGAGAAATTACAATAAGTGAATTTAGTTCTACCTACTCAAAGCGTCGTTTAAATGCATTGAGTTCAAACAAATCATCTCGGATACATACATGATATCCAAGAACTACCCAGTCAAAATTGAATGCAAAGAATGATATACCAACGAGTATAGTAATGACATACCGTGTGCACATTTTTGAAGTCAATTCCCCGCACCACTCCAAATTCAGAGTCGGCTTTATGCTTAGCATGCTTTCTAGACTTTTTTGGTTCAATACTACTCTCCCCATTGTCTTCATTCTCTTTTGATTTGCTGGTGTCAGTCGCAATCAAATAATCAAAAAGCCCAGCATTGAATTCCTGTTGGCAAACCAAGGGGGTTAGGATTTCATGAAATATCATTCTCAAAATGGTAGACTGGGAACTAACTCTAACTCAAATCAATACCAAATCAAGAAATAAGACCAGATTGCAAAAGCAATAGATTAGAATATTGACAAACCTCAAGAATGTGGAGACGAGAATTCTGTGGCAACTCAGAATTTAAAACAGCAGATCTAATTCCAAACTGCAAAAAATAGACAATGAAAAAGTAAAAAAGCAGAGAGAGAATAAGTTATGACTATTATGCATAAATCAATGCCCTCCTTCACTCACCAATTAGACAAAGAAATAAAGGGAACAATACACTGTTAAAGGCCCTTAAACTCTGTAGGCAATTAAATATAAAGGCATACATCAACTTTCCTTCCCTCCCTTAACAATTAGACCCAGAGAGAGAGAGAGAGAGAGAGAGAGAAAATGTTAAAGACAATTAAATTTTGTAGGCATGTAACTGTAAAGCCAAAATCAACTTTCCCTCCCTCCCCCTCCCTAATTAGGCCAAAAAAAGAAAGAAAAAGAGAACAAGAAACTGCTAAAGGCACTGAGACTTTGTAACATGTAAACTATAAACGCATAAATCAACTCTCCCTCCATCTAAAGGAGTTTGTCTTTGCGGAAAAAAAAAAAATAAGTTTGCCTATGCAGATACATCTGAAAAAAAAACCTATATACCTTTTCCAGAAATAGTTTTAATCTGAATCCCATGTCAATTGTATTAGTAAATATCAGAACTTTTTTCTGAACCAGCTCCAACTTCAAGAGGGAAAGGATGTACAGTAATTTGTCGCGTGCACTGCATGATATCTAAGAAACAATAAAATGAAAAACATAAGTTAATAGACATATGTTAGTCTCGTTTCCACCAGAAGTGAATAGGCACATATGAAACCAGATCAATGAAGCACTGAAAAACACACAAAAATCCATAAATATCATTGGTACTTAAAGAGATATAAATCATAAATAAAGAGAAGAGAGGAGGAGAGAATAAAGAACAGAAGATAAAAAATAAACATCAAAATGAAGTCAGACATGATTTAACAATATATATGTTTTAGCAACACACATTATCTATACCAGGAAAGCTAAGTTAAAGAAAAAGAAATAATAGGCACAAGTTGCAAAGAAAAACATAAGTTGATAGCCATATGATAATCTCATTTCAATCAGAAGTTAATACACAGAAGTATAACCCGATAACATGAAGCATTAAAGAACACACAAAAACCCATAAAGATCACTGTTACATAAAGAGAGATAAATCATAAATAGAGAGTGGGGGAGAGAGAATATAGAACAGAAAAGAAAGAATAAGCATTAAAATGAAGTCAGACATGCCTTAGAAAAATATAGGTTTTTAGCAATACATTTGATAGTATTTTATACCAGGAAAAGCTAAATTCCCATAGAATTCTTCAGAGACAAGGCAGTAATTTATGCTATTAAAGAAAAGCATCTGATCGGTCATGGCTAACTGAAGGGTTCCTTCTAATTCATGTGGACTGTGTTATAAATTGTACAACACTTTTGGAAAAGATGTTGAAACAACTGAATGTTGTGGATAATTGATTTCCTGTTAAAGGCATCAAAATTCTTACCCAAAACTGCTGAACATTTTTTGGGATGACCTCATCTTTGATATCTCCCACTTCCGGTAAAGTCAAAATGTAAGAATTATGTAGAATCAGCTTCTTCAGTTTCTCAACATCATCACTGCCAAGTATTATAAAATGCTAGGTGTCAATAGCATATTACAAACTGAAACCGTATAGTGAAAAAATGAAGGAAAAAAAATCAACTCTTGAGCCATAAATAGATACACAATTCCACAAAACACATCAATCATTAACATCATTACTCCTAATCTGCAGAAAGTAAAAATGGTGCATATATTATGTAAATAACAAACCTTGAGGTGGCAGACATAAGAAGACATTGACAACGTTTAGGGATGTGAGGTGTTAATGCTTTTATATCTCCCTCATATCCATATGACAACAGAAGATCTGCCTGAAAGAAAATATAGTTCAATGATCTGTCAATGGGATAATTCCAATAATTATTCTTCAAATTTTGACAATGGGAAAAAAGAGAAAATCCTAAAAGAGTACATTCCCTAACATCTATTTTAGTTTCGTAATAAGGGCTAACAACCATATATTAGTGTTAAATTCAAAGCATCTATGATTTCAAAAACCACGCGAACAATGTAATGTATGAATAACAAAATTAGTTGAGGAGCAAATAGTCTTTTAAGGTGAACAAAATTAATAGGAATGCAGGCGATGAATACACATTCCATCAGACTCGACCAAAACTGACAAATATGTTTGTGCGTCTGTTTGTAACTAAATGTTCTCTCACCTCATCAAGAACAAGAATTTCTAGTGACTCATCAATGGATGTTGGCTGAAGAACACCATCTGACAAACATTTCTTTACGCAAGCTGGAGTGGTAACCAGAACCTCAGGTAGAGCCGCCAAAGCTGTGCGCTGCAAGCAATATTGTGGATAAGAAAGAGTCAGCAAAAATATAAAATCTCCACTTGCATGTGGGTGCTTGTGCACATTTACATTTCATATAATTGGAAAAGGGAGTTGAACAAACCCAATCAGGTGCAGGCATGCTGCTTGTCAACTGTACAACTTTCAATGGAACTCTACACAATTCAATCAATGAAGAGACCTCTGTATAAACCTGCATATGTGCCACAACCATTCACATTCAATAACCAAACTTAGCAAGAAATCTAAAACGGCATAGAGAATTCGAACCGGGAACAGTTACAAAATGTACAAACCTGCTGAGAAAGTTCTCGAGTAGGGACGAGAACAATCGCACTCGGAGCAAGTTTCTTCTTTGGTTCTAAAGTAAACAGCTTCTGAAGCAACGGCAGGAGATAAGCAAAGGTCTTTCCAGACCCAGTCTTTGCCCTGGCCACCACATCCTTACCTTGCTGAAACGCATTCCAAAATGCAAGAAAACAATCAATGAACACAGTTTTCAACATTAAATTTTCTTTTCATTTCCTGCATTTTCTGGGAATCCAAACAGGTGATAAAAGTAGATTAATTTGGGAAAAGAAAACTAACAAGGATGAGAGGTATGGCGACTTGCTGAATGGGGGTGGGCTTGTCAATTTTCTTCTTGTTTAGGGCACGAATAAGACGACCGTCCAATCCGAGGCTTTCGAACGTCTGCTCCTCTTCGTCTTCGCTTTCAATCTCCTTGGGTGGCTTCTCCGTAGTTTCAGCCATGGGAGAGTCTGTAGCTTCCGAACTTGGTGCTCAAAGCTACAAAGGGTTTAGGGTTTTGATTTTTGGTGCGAACAAAAAAACCGAAACGGTTTTGTTTTCTGCTTTTAAAGTTGAGTAGAAATTGAGAGTTGGGCTTGGGAGAATAGATCGACTGGACCAATTTCTGTGGACCAAAATTGAACTTTCAAAACTTTGAAGTGCTATTGTTTTTGGCCCATTTTATGATTAGGGTTTTAACTTTTATATCACCACAACGAATTGCTCTTCACACCCAGGGCCGCATTTTAAAGATTAAACTAACCCGTCAAAGCATGTTTCTACAAGGAAAATCTATTCATACCATACGATTTGCTCACTATAATAATGTTAGTGGAGTATGGAGATAACTACCACCATAAAAGCAGGAAATTTAATTATGTTATTCATTCGTATTATAACATATTAATGGGTTATATCACATAATCGTACTACAGTATCATACAATAATTTCTCATTACAAAATGTGCCGACAACTCCACGTATTCCTTAGATGTTACATTAAATTGGAAAAATTATTGTGTTATACTGAAACACGACCCCCACGTACTATGACATTCAAATCATGTTTTATTTATCAATACTATACATACCCTAAACTATAAAATCCGTTGTTCACCCTTAAAATCCGTACAAACAATAAATGGCTAGTACACTAGTGCATTGAAGTATTGAAGTTACACTGCCAAATCATAATTTGTATAATTTGTATCTATCTACATATACTATACATAATTAACATCCCTTTTCAGTTAATTCATATAAATTGTGGTCCAAGGCAAGCCACCAGTCCTGCTTGTCACCAAAGCACGGAGCTTGAAGTTCAGAGTTGCAGCAATAATATTGATTATTGAAGGGAAAAAACACAGCCCTTGTGACTCCCTGGACCAACTGCGGAGGACTGAGCCACTCAGCAGTTTCATAAGTAAGGACAATTTATCAAGTTGGGTTCAGAAAATTACTCAATTACACAGCATGAATTGGGAGGGAGATGAAGGGGAGTGGGGGGGCATGGACCCCAATCCCATGATGAAATGCATGCCATTCTCGGAGGGACCCCATTAAAGAGAGGAATGAAAGCTCGTTTGACCATCTTTGCTTTCGGTGTGAGTTGAAAATAAAAGGGAAAATTGAAAATTGAAATCACAGCCGTTGGATCAGGTATAGTGTTGATTAGACACAGACAAGTCTAGGGCCTAGTGTTGATGAATATGACATACATATTTGCTGATCCTTGGTGACAAAATTCCATCATTTGTGTCTCGGATCTTTGTCTAATTCGGTTGAGCTAATCAAGTTTTATATGTTTTTTTTTTCTATTTCCCGTGTTATTGGAACAGGGTTTTTTATATGGAAAACATTTCGCATTTTCTGTCATTCACAATTTGATACGTGTATGAATTTTTTTCTCTTTTTGTCGAATTATAATTTGAAGAAACAGCTCTTTTCAATAACATTAATTTGACGAAAAACATAGTCTTCTTGTAGGTTTCGGTTTTTTTGTTTATTGCCAAAGTTAGAAGAAAAAAAAAAGGTTTTCTCACATACACTATCAAAGTGCTATGAGTCTGCAAGTAAAGATCATTTTCCCGTTAACCCTCTTGTAGGAATTTTGATAAGTGATAACTTATGCACAATGCAGGGTACAATTGGACGTGGAGTTTGTTTCGCTCATCTTTTTTTTTTTTTCTTGTTTTTTTCCTCTCAAATTGTATCATATTTATTGCTAAAGATTAGGTTCACGTTACTACTAACCCACCCAAAAAAAAATTCATGGTTTGTAAAGAATCTAGGGGCTTTGCACACAGACACATGCAAAGCATCGATAAAAAACAAATCTAAGAGTATCTTAATGTCACTAATTAGAAGTTTAAACCAAGGAAAGCAAAGTTAAATCCTAGAGAGTTTTAAAAACCCAAGCTAGGAGCCTTGACCCACGTTTACCAAAACAAATAAAAATATCCACACAAAGATTTTTTTTAAAAAAAAAATTTGACAGGGTAGGGACGAACAGGGCTGCAGCCTACATCATACAACCCACAAACCACAATAATGGGAACCACACATATTACATGTTATCTAATCATCAATACAATACAAGGTGGGAAAAATACTGCTAAAAGCTTGGCATGGCACAGTGAATTATTGTTAAAATTTCGGCGTGCCCAAGTCTTTTATTATTATTATTATTATTATTTTATACAAGCGATATGGGAAGAGGAGAGAATCGAATTGAAACCTTCGAATGCTTGACTAAATACTCTTAACTACTTAAGTTACAAGCTCAATGCATGGCCAGTCTTTTATTTGTTTGATCCTTAATTAAACTTCCAAATTTTTTTTATGCTTTTGTAAACTTGTACAGTAATGGCAGAGTAGCAGAGAAAGCAAACATAAAACTCAAACCCCAAGTAGAATAAGGAGCAAGAGTTGCACAGAATGTTGGGCTAGGCAGCGCAAATCCTCACCATATTTAAAGCCTTGAGAGGCTCAGAGGTCGACAATTTCCATACCATGTGGTTCTGTTGGTCTCCTACCAGCTCACAATAGCCAAGCACAAGAAGCTCCAAGAGCAAGTGAAAATCCATTATATTTATTTACAAAAGCTCTCTCACCAGATGATGATTTAGTATATTTTAGCTCACTGCCAGACAAAATTGCACGGTGCAGCTCTTGACCAAGACACAATTCCAATTTCTCAACCTGCCCTACTTACTGCCCCACACACCCAGAGGAAGAGAGAGAGAGAGAGAGAGAGAGGGTTGCAAACAACACAGATAAAAGAAAAATGCATTATATATCGGTTACAATTATACACCATTGAGACTTGAAAGGGAAGAAAAATAATAGAGGCTGCTGCTGCACTATTTGATTGACTGAAACTGAAACATGGTGTTTTTGTTGAATTGGGTTTTTATACATTGTTGGATTGATGAGAAAGTTATAGAGAGAATCAAAAGCATTAAAAAGAAAGAAAAGACCCCAAAATGGTTAAGAGAAAAACCAAACTAAACCCAAGAAAGAAAATAAGAAACAAAAATTCCCTCATCAGTAAAAGACAGCCAAAAATTCCAAAAGCACAATACTGCCCGCCTTGGACTGAAATCTCGAGCTCTCATTAATAATTCCAACAATACCTGAAATTTTAGCTCAAGCTAATTGGGGGATTAGATTATGCTCTTGTCTCTCAATAATCAGGCATGAGGTGGCTGATCTTGCCTTCTTCAAGAGCCATCTTGCGCTCTGTAATTTTCAACCATATGCACACACCAGTGAAACTAAGCACCAAACTCGCAAACCCACTTCCCAATCCGATCCCAACAATGGCCAAAACCGAAAGCCCTTTGCTTTTCAGAGGGGCCAAAGGGTAACCATAAAGCTCCTTGTTGCCATCGAACGACGTCGCATTAAACCTCGGCAAATTCCCACTCCGATTTCCCAAAGAAACCGGTATCGGCCCCGAAAGCTTGTTGTTTGAGACGTCGAAAGCCGAAAGCCGGACAAGAAGGCCCAATTGCTGAGGGATCGTTCCGGTGAGTAAGTTGTCGTGGAGATCGATGACGTTGAGGTAGGCGCACAATGTGAGCTGCGGCGGGATTGGGCCCTGCAACCGATTGGAGGAGAGGTTCAGGACGGCGAGGTTGACCAAGTACTGGAGGTCCGATGGGATTGGGCCGGTGAGGAAGTTGGAGGAGAGGTCGAGTGCTTGGAGGTTGGTGCAGTTGGCCAAAAACGGCGAGATTGAGCCCCGCAGAGCGAGGTTCGTGAGGGAGAGCTTGTAGATTCTACCATTGTTACAGGTGGCGCCTTGGAGGTAGGAGGTGAAGCCGCTACATGGGTTTGCGAAGGTGGATTTGGTCCAGTTCTGGAGGGACTTTGTTGCGTCTTGTATGGATTGGCTTAGGTGGGTCAGGCAAGCCTCGTCGCTTGGATCTGATGAGGTGGGCCGGAAAACGGCGCCGTTTAGAACGGTTATGAATATCAGAGCACAAGCAGTCTTAGCAGCAGCACCCATCTAGAGTGGAAAATTAGCAAAAATTACAAGAATAGTTTGTACCCTTTCGTTAATTTTGAAGTTTGGGATTTTGGGTTGTGGAAAAAATAGAAACTTTGTTTGCCCTTTGATTGATTTTGGATGAAGAAGGTTTGGGATTTTGGGTTTTGGAGACTATGGAGAGGAAAGAGAGACAGAGAGAGGGGGAGAGAGATTGGTACCAAATGGTACCTTGTGGGTGTGATTATTTTTGGGTTTTATTTTCTTATGTTATAAAGGGTACGGTTTAGGAACAAAATATAAGAAAGAAAAAGAGGGAGATGTTGGTGTTATTGAATCCTGTTATATTCTGTTATGGAAGCGCAGATTAGAAATGTATACAAAAAAATGATATAAAAAATAGAGAGAGAGAGCTGAGGAACTGTTTTTTCAATTCTGTGTTTGTGTTGGAGGAGAGAGAAAGGGAGGGGGGAGAGAGAGTGGGAGTGGGAGGCACTAAGTTGGACTGATGGCAATTGGTGAAAATTAATAAGTGTTTGACACGAGGGAGGACTGGGGATGGTGGGCCAGTGGCCTGGGGCTGTGGGGGCGGTGAACCCTGCACATATGAGGGTGTTAAGACAGTGACAATACGCAGGGGTTTTTTGGTCATTTCGAGAGTTTGAATTCTAGGGAAGCAGCAGGGGCATTTTGGTGGTGACGTTGTGTATGGCATTGGCAATTTGGCAACGATTGATGGTTGACACGGTCGATGAAAGAAAATGAGAGATGATTGATGAGATTTTGAACGAGGAAAAAGATAGTTTTTTCTCTTCTTCTTGTTTTTTTTTTTGGGGGGGTTGGGGGGCAGAAATTCAATGTTCTCATTCATTGTTATAGGTTTTCCTGACCGTAGATCTTGTATATTATGTTATCAATCATCATCATTGACCCTGCATCATATATGGAGTTAGGACAGTTGCATTATGCATGGAGCTAGGACAGTTGCATTCTGTAAGAGCTAGGACTGTCCCTCAGCCACTTAATATGCCTATATGCTTCATCTGCAACACCATAGGTCTTGCAAAGTCTAGTACAAATCTTCCCTATTGATTGAAAAAGGACAAAAATAATGGCAAGAATTATTAATTAGCATTACAAAAGGAAATAGTTATTTCCACTTCAACATTAGCTTCTCGTACTCTTTAGCGCACTCAAAATTTCTAAGAGTGCGCATTTGCATCAACAAAATTGAATATCGATCATAATGAACTGACAATGTGATTTAGTATGAAGATGATAATCTAATCCAACTAGACTCCAACCTAAATGAGGTGACTAAATCACTAGTAACTTATTGATATAAGAGTTTTTCTACCATATATTGTTGTATGAGATACATCACATATCCAACAGTGGTTACTATTTTATAGGAAGGGTGTACCAGTCACATCCAACAGTTAAAAGATCGGTTGCATGCAATACAATGTATGGTAGAATTTTTCATTTACGCAAGTACTAACACATCACTTCATGAACGAGTTTGGTAAGCAAATGTTGAAATTTGAATTTCAAGATTGTTCTTTAAATTGAAATTTTAGGGAAGGGTTTAAATGAGAGAGAGAGAGAGTTTTTATTTTTTATTTTTTATTTGGGCCAAGGATAAGGGAATTTTCATTGATAACCATGTTCAATTACATAGAATTGAAATCCATAAAACATCCCCTAAACATGGAGGGATCCAAGTCCAACCAAATTTATGAAACTCAACCATAAACACTAAGGCTAGAAACAATGAGCCAAAAAATACAATTAAACCCAACTCACTAGAATCCATAAAGAGAATGAAAATTCAACTTGTAAAATTAGTGCGATATCAGAACCCAACAAACGCCAAACAACGTCACTACTTTGAGAAGAAGAAAGCGCCTCAAAGAGAGAGTTGAGGAGTGAAATTGTTATTTTCTTTTTCTTCCTTAAGAGAAGAACTTTGCTTGTAAGTTGTACCTAAGAAAGGCGCACTAGAAAGTAATCTCAAATCCAAGTTCTCTTTGTCATGCTTGGTCTTAATTATTAATCATTATTATTTGTGGTTGTGACTTGTGAGGCACATACACTACTTATACTCAAAACGTTTCCCTTTTGGGTGTGCCATCAAAATCGCATTTTCTGGGCAATGAGGTTAAAAGTCACTTTTGATCCCTATAGTTTGTTTCTTTTTCACTTTTCGTTCATCTGACGACGTGAATAAAATTGAAGGAATTCCTTAATTGTCCTTAAATTGCTACAATCATGAAACTACAATATTAAAAGTGACCGAATTGAAACTACATGGACCAAAAGTGACTTTTAACCTTTAAAATATGGCATGTTCACTAATCCGTAATTGGATTAGGGGGAATTCAATTGAGGAGGAATTTGATTGAGGAGAATTAGATTCCGAATTCTTATTGAAGTTGTTTACTAAACCATATGAATTGAGGGAGTTAGATTCCATATTCCTATTGAAGTTGTTTACTAAACCACATGGAATTGGGGTAGGAGTGGTGCTAATTACTCAAATGTCCTCGTTGTTTGGTTAAAGTAGATGACAAATTTGAAATTTTGAATATTCTATGAGGATATAATGGATAAAAAAAAATGAATTCCTAATGGATTCATTCTCCAGGAATTAGAATACCATCTCCCACCAAGGAATTGAATTCCTCCAAAATCAGGAATTCAATTTCTTATTTTGTGTGGGTCCCACTTACTTTTCAATTCCTCGATGTGAAGTAAACGCAGGAATCCTCCCTATGCAGAATTCAATTTCTAATGAAAATTCCAATTCTTGATTAGTAAAAACACCATAAAATATTATTAGAAAAGTCTATGACGGCATCCCTTGATTAATCAGTATGTGAGATTACATGTGTAATTTTTTGTTACTTTTGAAATGGAAGTGTTAGAAATTTAAAATTTGAAAAATAGATAAATAAATTAAAGAAAACACAAGTGGTAGTGCGGTTTGTCCTAATTAGTACTGATTGCTTTTCATACTTTCTAAGATATGGTCAAACTTAGAGACTCCATGCTTGACACAAAAGCAATGCAAAATCGACATGTTTAGGCGATGTTTGAAGAACTGGATCGGATTCACCAAGTAGTTTTTTTGCGTACAATACTGGGACTTCTCATCAATATAAAATATTTATATTATTCGAATGGGTGGAATCTCACATGGGTTTTAAAACTTATAATAATTCCTTTGATGATTCAAAGTTACATGTTTTTAGGTTTTTATTTGTTACAATTAATTTTGTGTCTTTTGTTCGAATCTCCCATCCTGATATCGCTTGTATAAAAAAAAAATCTAATCTAACAAATACAAGTGCTCCAAACCCAGAATCCATCCAAATTGCTTTTGTACTCTCTCTCTCTCTCTCTCAAATTTCCATGAAGGATGGATATGTCACCAAGAAATATGTGAGCTAACCAACCAAATTATCCACCTCACAATAAGGATGATAAAGCTTTGGTTTATGAGCTGGAGACAATGATTAAGTGAACCATTTAATCTTAACACGACTACAGCCTATACCTACCCCACACACACTAAAAACAAATTAAACTACTATTTTGACCTTGGAGAGACTACCAATAGCATTTCTTTTTTGCAATATTTATACACGTGCATTTGTTTGTGGCAAACTGAACACTGGTGTAGATAATTTCGTTTTTTTTTTTCTTCATAAATTACATCATTATTCTATGTTTGAGAAATTTGTAAATAGTTTTATATATTTATTTATTTATATTTAGAGTCATTTCCTTCGGTCAAGAATTGTATGATGGTTAGAAATTGGATTTTCTTCCACAAGATCAAGGGGTTTCTTCATCGTCATAATTTTATATGGACACTGCTTCTCTCCTTATCTGAAAAGAGACATTCCATTATTAAGCCATTACAAGTGCATATAAGGCATCTTAAGAGCCAACTAAGCAAATCTAAGAGCAACATGAATCTCAACAAAGTGTTCAATAGGACTTACCTATTGGTTGAGACACTTTGAGCTTAGTTCTGCTTACTCATAAAATGTACCGTGACACTTTGAATCATCATACCCAGAACTCCAATACCAAAACACATAACAAATTAATGTGCCAATTCCATTGTTGGGAGATCATTTATATGGAATTTTGACACTAACTCATACATATTATATTAAAATGAAGTTGTGGAGTAACACAAATGAACTACAAACAAGTTCTTCTAAGTAAACAATAAAATTGCCTAATAAACATATTTACACCAAAGAAAGTTATTACATGTATTAAAGAAAAGGCATAATAGCAATTTAAATCACTTTAAAACAATTATTCCAACTTACGGTTTAATTTGTTTTGAAAAATAAGATTGCCAAGTGCTATCATAATGGAAAACATGTTCTATATCCCTCTTGTAACAAACATCACTAGCATGATATTTTTTTAGGGAGATTCACTATTATACCAAATATAAGAGTCAAAATTATTTTAAACAAACCCCCTATATGAAATGGACTTTAGAAAGACATCCAAAGCTCATTTACAACATAACAAAAAGGCTTTGAACTTCTTTTAAATTACAAAACTGCAATTGATTTCTTAAAACAAACCCAACCCTAAAACCTCATAAAAAATTCCAAAACACTCAATAGGGCATCAAAGTAATTTAATAACCAAAATTAAATTCAATATGGCCAGCTGTCATTTTTTGGGTTTGTTTATAGAAATTAAACGGTGTAGGATTTATCTATATTATTAGTGCTAAGAATAGGTATATGACTAAATATCTTTTTTTATATATTATTTCTCAATTCAATTGGGAGTGTCTTCAACATGAGAGTTTTTCTGTCAACCAGGCATATGCATTCATTTGTTCCTCTTCACTAAGATCCGTATTGCATGTAAGTCAGCATATACCTATGTAATGTTGGATCAAGGTTATTTGTATAGAGCTAGCGATTTTTTCCCCTTTCTCTGTCTAATCAGAAGATATTTTTTTCTCCCAACCCTAGGCCCCTTTCTTCAACGCCGCTCAGGGGGAGGAAGTGGTCACTGACCCTCCTCCCCTCTCTCCCCCCTTTCCCTCCCCATAGCCCCCCCTCCCCTTCTCTCTCTCTCTCTCTCTCTCCTTTTCTGTTCTCTCCCTCCATATTTTTCTAATTTTTTTTCTTTTATTTCCTCCTCCTCCTCTCTCTTTCTTTTCTTGGTTGCTCCTTTGTCCCCTTTCTCCTGCCTTTTCATTCATCTTCCACCTCGAGGAGCTGCTCTGTTTTTACAGAGCAATTTTCGGTTTTCTTTCTCTCGTTCTGCTACCTTCCCTTCTCCCCTGTCTTGGGCTTTTGGTGGAGCTGGTCTTCTTTCAGTTTGAGCCTGTTTGGCTGTGTCTGTGGCTCTCTTTCAGAGTTGGGTGCTTCTCCCTATGTGGTGTCTGCTTGTGCCTTATACTCTGTGCTGAGATTAAATGTCTCATGCCAATTTTGTGTCCTTCGTTCTCCACCAAACAACCCCTTCAACCAGATTTATTTCTTCCTCAACTTCTCATCCTCTTTTTGCCTTATCTTTTTTCTGGATCTGGAATCTCCGTTGGGATACAACAACCATATCTATAAGCGCTTTGTCGCTCATTTCTAGGATTGTATTTAGAGCTTTTGCTACGGTTCTTACTCTGGTGCTTGCACCAATACTCTCCACTCTCTTGGTGTCAGTCTTTTGGTATATACCTTGGTGTTGTGATTGGTTGTTTTCTCTTAGGTGCATTGGCAGATTTAGGTGTGATGGAGAAGGTGACTTTTAGAGGAACATTCGAGGGTTGATGTGTTTCCGATTTTTGGGGAATATCTGTTTTTGGTGGAAGATCGGTGGGTCTCTATGTGCAGCAATGCTGACCTGTGTGGTGGTGGTGTATCCCCTCCTTTGTGGCCATTATGGTACGGTCCCCATCCCCTTTGCGGAAGACGGTGGCTTTGTATTGTATTTTGGTTTGATTTTGTGATGGGGAAGACTATTATACTAGACTGTACTGGTTTTAGTTTAATCTTCTCTGTCTTTGTGGCATTTTGTTCCTTTAGCTGGCCTTTTTGGCCTTTGTATTCTTTGTTTGTTTCCTCCCCATTTATGGGTTTTGAATGAACATGATTGATTCCGACCCAAAAAAAAAAACGCTCTTTGTATAGAAGCACGTAAAAAGTTTTCAAATGATAAAAGCATTAGCAATTGAATATGCGCAAGATCCTTGCACTCTTTTTATTTACAAGTTTTATGAGGAATATCCAAAAGAAATTGTTGATGCACGACTTGTTTTCTTTTGACCACTTGTTTAGTTCGATGAAATATCATAAAAAATGCGGATATCATCTAAACTTTGTGTATCATCATCCAAATCAACACCTTCATTAACAAAAAGTTTAACTACACCCAATTACTTGTAAATTACATGTTTCGGATACAAATGAATCCACCAGAGGAAGGCTATCAAAAGGAAATTAGCAATTTTGGGTGATCTTAGAGCAAGTGCAGCGCAACACACTAACCTGGGCAACATGCCCCCCATGCCAGAGTTGGACCTCCAATGCGCAAAAGGAAGCACAGGCAAGCCCTGGGACCCACTAGCCCGGGCAAACCCAAGGGCAATTCTGGACTGGGCTCTTGCCCGAAGTTACTGACGTCAGCCGTGACGTCACGCTAACATTAGCAGTTGAAAATCAAAATTTTTTTTACAGCCCCCAACGGGAAGACGCCACGTAGCGCTTCCTGGATGCTTCGATCGAACTTTTTGCAGAATTCGACACCCTAGATTTTTTTGGCTAAAAAAATTGCAAAAAAATTCAATTTTTTAAATTATAACAATACCAAAAAAAATATGGATTTTTTCCCTATAAATACCTAACAATTTTATTCACTTTCCATACTAAGGGCCAGTTTGGCATTGTTGTGCTGTGAAAATAATCGCTGTCAAATTTGCTGTGAGAGAAATCAGTTGTGAGAGAAAGTAGTTTGGCGTTCGGTAAACTTTTTGTTAAAAGTGTTGTTGGTACAATAATCAGTTTTTAAGTGTTTGGTAAATTTTTTTTGTGAAAGTGCTGTGAGCTGTGTATAATGACTAAAAAGTGCATTATGTTGAAATGGTTTTTTGTTAAAGTGTTTGATAAAAGGGAAAGCACTTTCACTTTCACTTTTTTTTTTTTTGGTATTAAATATGTTTCCATCACACCCTAAAATTTATTTTAATTATAAAATAAATAAATTATTATGTTGAAAATTAAATATTTGTATCCAAATGCTCTAAACTAATATTTCAAGTTAAATCCAATATATTCCATTAAAAATAAATATTTTGTCAAAAAAACAAAGAAACAACGAAACAAAGAAATAAAAATAAGAACATAAAAAAACATTTAAACATATAAAAACCAACAGCCACAACTATTGAAGTTAAAACCTTAGAAATTAAAGAGAGAGTAAAGAATGGAATTTATAGTTAAAACCCTACAAATTAAAGAGAAAGATGGAATAATGAAATTGAGAAGAAATAAACATAATATGACTCTTACCTGAGTCTTGGGGCTTCTCAAGAGTGTGCTTCAATTGATTCAACAAGAAAAAATAATATGAAGAATAGAAGATATTCAAGAGAAGGAGAAAAAGCACGAAGAGAAGAGATTGCGTGAAATAGATTGGGGTATTTTCGGAAGTTTGTAAATTTCATTAAACCCAGCGCTTCTTCGAAACTGATTCCCGCATAATTAGAAAATGAAAGTACCTCATTAGCTGCTTTCCCTTATAGCTTTCTCTCACATCAATTTTTAACAATAAGTGATTTTTTCATAGTTTACCAAACGAGCTGGGCTTTCCAAATTTTTTTTAAAATCACTTATCACCCCAAATAAGCAATGTCAAACAGGCACTAAATCTTCATACAAACTTTTCTCCTTCCAATATTTTTTAATTTCCACTCTCATTTTTCTACTACTTTCCATTTAATGTAACTTTTTTTTCTTGCATATTCCTTTTTTTTTTCTTGCATTTCCAATTTGTTTATATTTTCTTGCATAATCATATATTTTTTTTTCTTGCATTTCCAATTTAATGTAACTTTATAATAAATAGTGACACGTGGCAACCGAAAATATTATCTGAAAAACTTATCAAAATTAGTGGTTTAAGTATAAAAAAAATATAAAATAAAGTAAAGTGAATAGTGTTTGCCCTTGCCCTTTGGAGTGGAACAAAAAAAGCCAAGGCTGTCACTATTCACGTGAATAGTGTCAAACTTTGCCTTGCCCTTGCCTTTTGGGGTGGAAGTGCTCTTACTATATTAGGGTTAGCTGTTTATGCAGTTGGGCTTCAACCCAGCGAATGATCCCATCTCTTAAGTTCCTTGGGTGCTGTCGTTTGAATGAAGTAACAGAAGCGGCAACATAGGTGCCTACAAACCAACATGCTGCTGGGGTGTGATTGAACCATTAGAGGGGCCATGTAGACCAAGTTTACCCAAAGAAAAAGTGAATGGTTTACCAGCAATGGAGTTGAGGGGCCCAATGAACTTTGTGTGGCTCAAGAGCCTTGGACCAAAACCATCTAGGCCCTTTCTTTGTTCTTATCTTGCTCTTCTTCTTCCTCAACTTATCAATCTGAGTTGCTTTCTTGGGGCATCTTGGTGTCCAATCCAAGCTCATGTCACTTCCACACGAGGGCTTTGGTGGCATGTTCTAGAAAGTAAGAAACTAGGGTAAGCATCAATCCAGCCGAACCGACTAAACAGGCCGATTCCAATATCTACAATTTGATTTGAAAGCCATCATCTCTCGATGGCCCTACGGACAACAATTTTGTACCTTTTTGTACATGTCATTTAGTATGGTGGGACGAACTAAGATTCAAAATCTGATTGTGCATAAATGAATTGGACCTTGGTGGGATTATGCTCCGACAAGCCCTTTATCTTGGGTCTGTCTAGATGTTGATTTCCAGATGAAGCTCAGACACAAACAACTACTTTTGTGAATGAAGAATGAGAGAATGTCAAAAAACTTTGGCAAGGTAAGCAAAGCAAGCAACCAACCAAAAGCTTTGTTACTTTGAAAAAAATATAATTTAGCTGCCTTTTTTTCAATTCAAAAAAGAGAAAGAAAAATGTTATCTAGATGGAAGCTGTTTTTTTAAAAAAAAATTATGTCACATTCAGGCTGCCCAGGTACGTGTAATATTTATCAACACAAAATTTACACGTATAAATTTTTGGAAAATTTTATTTCCACCTCCCAATTTATTGAAGGCAAACTATTTACTAAAACCATTCCCCTGCATGCTTTTAAATTCATGTATTAACCCTAAACCCAACTTAACAGAAGATTTTACACTTCCCTGATTTCAGTCCACACACTAATACTCCAATGATATTTATTAGTCGACCCTTGCCAAAATTTACCTGTTAATGCTTCCTAAGAATGAATGAACTTGTTGAGAAGAGAAAAGAATGAACTTGAATGGTTCATAATATTTTTTTTTGGTAAGATCTTTGTTGTTAAAAAGAATACAAGTATTTAATAGATGTCAAGAAAATTATTAGCCCTCCTGTGCACATGAAAAGAGTGCGTGCGTGCACAGCACTGAGAAGTTAGCCCTGGGACAGGTGGAAGTAAAAGGCTTAAAACAAAAAAACCTATTTGGAATAGCAAAGAACCTAGTCCTAACACTGTTTATATTTGGTAAGGGCCCAAAAGAAGCACAGTATAGCCATCCCTATCCTGTATAAAACCCAAAGGGAAAAATGTCCAAATTTGATCAAGAACTTGAACAGAAATTCTGTATATCTTCTCCATTTCAAGAGTTTGTAGGAACTTCCTTTGGCTGTCATGTGATATAACCAGCTGTGCTTTGATTATAATACAAACACTCTTCCTTGTGCCCAAACCCATAATGAAGTAAAAAAACTAAAGCAACGAGCACCATAAGGCCAAAAATTGCTACAAGAATCAAACTGTGACCCTCCAAAATCGAACCCTAATTCGTTGCAGTCAAATGTGCGGATCATGATGGTCTATTAGGCCTAGCAAATAACCTAGTCCTATTATATTTGGTAAGGGGCCAAAAGTGGAGCCCAAGAAGCACAGCATAACCACCCTATCCTCCTAATAAAACCCAAGGGAAATATGTCCAAATTGGATCAAGAACAAATCAAGTAGTGTGTGAGATATCGGGTGTGTGAGAATATCCTCTCTTTAATTATGACGAACAAAAAAATAGTGGGAAAAAACACATTGGATATTTTTTATTATATATTAATTAATGTAAATGTAAATAGATTTATCAAAATCATTTTAGCATTATTTAAATTATCTTAAATAATATGATAAATAAGACCTTTAAAATGAGACTATAAATCAGGGTTTAAAATTGTGAAGTCTCATAGCCGTCCAAGAAATCTTTCCACCGACAGTGTCATGACCAAAACTCCTTTTCCTTTTCATCGACATGCACCGAATTTCTCTGCCAAGTTTTCAAACTAACTTCCAAACTTCATACTCGGTGATTCAACAAATGAAAACGATCGCATCAATAGCATAGTGACACAATGAATAATCGATTTGCATTTCTTTTTTTTTTTAAAATTTCTTTAACATCACACATAACCCCAAATTGTGTTTTATAGTGAATGACTCAAATTAAAATCATTAGATGATTTAAAGACTATATTATCCTATTTTCAAGATCCTAATATTTTCAGGTACGGGTTTCGGTATCAGTCGAGGGGGGGTTCGAGTTCGAGTTCGAGTTCGAGTTCGAGTATTTCTAAATTATGAGGGTATGCAGTATTTTTTGAATGTTTCAATGCAAGAAGAAAAAAAGTTTAGTTTTGTATAAATTTTGAAGAGCAAAAAAGAATAATTCTTTTTGCCTAGTAATTTTCATTTGGACTGATTTCATCGTAAAACACTACAATATTCCAAGAGCCTCCCTCCTCTATACAGAAACCGTACACCTTTTTGTAAATAAAGACAATAAATTTCACTTCACTTTTTTTATTTGGTCGTAAATTTCTGTTTACTTTAATTTGCAAACTTTTCCACGTCCAGTTGTAATATTCCTTTTGACCTCACACCATGCATGCGATTGTTTCTTTATGTTCTTTTCTCTTTGTTTTCTTTTGGACTTAACTATCTGCTTATTTTCTTCTCATGCATGCCTCCCTCCTCCTACCTTGTTTCTTTGTCTTATTGATATCAATTTTGGGCTACTTTATTTGAGCACTGCCTGCCCTTTTACCCTTAGATTTGGACAAGGTGCTCCCCCTTAATCAAAAGCCATAGATCTAATCCTAGATCATCATTAATTTACAGGGAATTTAGCTTTTCTTCACGACAAAGCATTTTCAATCTCGCAGACATAGATGGCTAATGTGGATGTGCTCCCCATTTTGTATTCGAGTCCGAATCCCCTTCCCCCTTCCGCCCTCCCCCTAATTTAAATTAGATTATAATAAAATATCATTTGTATAAAATATAAAAGTATTTTCAATCTCAAATAAGCGCACCCGTATATATGGTCCCCTATGAGTTGCTAACAAGTTTGTGTAAAAACTCTCTTGAGCAATTTCGGTTTGCATTTCTTTTGTTAGGAATTAAGATCTTACCTTTAAAAGTTTAGATCAACTCACCGACTTGAAATTCACATGCACCAACCAATTGCTGTGGCCATACAAAAGCAAGTAGTGCTTAAACAGCAGATAATTAATTATCAGCTCTAACTACATTTCCTTTTCAATCAAAAGCGTTTAATCTCATATCAGCATAATGCAGATTTTAATGATTACTAACAAAAACAATAATAGTAATCATAATTACAATCTATTATGTCATTCAGGTGCTGACCATCCCTAACTAAGGAAATGGGGGTAATGGATTGAATTTATTCAGTGCAATAATTTGGTGGAGGCTCTTTGCCAAATCTCATTTTCCCGCCATGTTTGCTACTCTGATTAACTGGAACATTAAAGAAGATTTTTTTGTGGTCAATTATGTTTAATTATTCTATCCCCAATCCCATATCAGCTGAGCTGGTGAACACCAAAGAGATTTGCATAGTAAATAATTTTAGAATAAAAAGGTGAGATGAAACATTTACTTAGTTACCCTGTTTTTTCGTAGGTTTCGTAAATACTCTATACCACTCGAGCTATAAGTTTAGATTTTTATTTGCAAATTGCTAAGATCAATTATTGCACTGCTATCAGGTCTAATTCCCAGCTCCACTGTACACAGTCCTGTATTATGAGAGAAGGCCCACATGGGACGGCCGCCTATGTTTGAAGGCCAGAACCTTTGCCTATCCATGAGGGTACTCAATATAAGCAATAATTTTGTAGCAGTGATCTTCCCATAATGTATTCATTCATTATGTTTCAATTAGTTTGAAATACGTAGCAATAAAATTGGCCAGGCCTATCTTTTGGTTTTAGGTATGTTTCCCTAAGTCTAGTCTCAAAAATAGAAGTTCCTATTTAATGCAAACACGATTCAGTGACTTGATATTGATCTATATATTAGTAGAGAAGGGCAAATCGGCCGATCTAACGGCTAAAAATACGTTCACATTTGCATTGTAGAAAAATCCCAAAAATAGAGCACAAGCTGCTAGTTATTTAATCTTCTCTCCAAGCAATAAGATAATTTAATTTAATTTTAAGCATGCAACAACCCAAAAGAATAAGGCTCATAATTAGTATTATGTTTTTCCTATTGCTGCACGTGTGAAGATGAGCACTAATTCAAAGCTTAATTCGATATTGATTGATCGAAGTATAGCCCACAATAGGACATGAGATTGCTTTCATGTAGACATCATTAGTTTACACAGCAAGTGTAAGTGGGTTTAGAAAGAAACAACTTTAAGGTTTTCCAACAAGAGGTAGCTTTCAATTCAAAATAAGCAGACAAATTCCCAGTACTGATGGGCCACTATAATCATTAACAAAATCAAAAAGTTTTGATCTGGGAATCCATATTTCCACATCTCAACTCCTTTTTTCTTTGAATTATGAGGAAGGAATATCTGTGTTACCTTTAGAGAAAGGCAGCTTAGGTAAAAAGGAGATTAGTAATGATGTTAGTGTAATGCACATACAGAAACTGAAGAGAAAAAGAAATAAAGGTGATGAGATAACAGATCAGATCCTGGTCAAAGCCCCAAAGCAAAAGTCTAAATGATATTTGTATATGTCTCTGCATCATTGGGACACAAGACTGAGCTGGTCCTGTACCAACTGGAGCAATAAAGCTGTTTGGAAATTATGAAAACCATTAGCATATCATTTCATAAATTCACTTCAATCCTTAGCCTCTTCACTGCTTTTTCCCCTCAATTTGTTTCAACATTTTGATACGATAGGCTTAAAACATAAGTGAAGTTTTCTTTTACTTTGTTCACAGAAGGGCCCCACCAAGGCCATCATTAACCACAATTTCCCCTCCAGTAAGATAAAACTACATGAACTATTGTTTGCATGTAATTGAGGCAAAAACTTTCCACAGATGAGCAAAAACACAAAGGCCTAGGGCTATGCATCTGTCCAGGCAGCAAAAATTGGCATGTGAGGCATGGTGAGTCCTGGCCTGGATTGGACTGTTGGGATCCAAGAACTCACTGTGTCACTTGAACTTGTGAAGAACTTGGAAGCAGATGGAGGCATTCCAAAGAAACTTGGCAGGCAAGACTTATCAGGGCTGCCCTCTCTTGAGCTGCTTAAGCTTGTCACCAATGAAGAGGCATTGGACACGTGAGCAGCCCCCATTTTGGCAGAGTCCTCCGCCTCGGCTTGAATCACATTGTGAGGTTCAGTGCTTGGTTGCTTCTGATCAAGCTGCTGGGATGACTGGTAAAGTGCCATTTTCCAATCTTCACCTTCGTTAATGTTCTTCAGTGAGACAATGGCTTCCCCATTGCTGGTTTGGGCAACATGGTTTTGATTAGTAGCAGCCTCGTTAACCGGTACGGTCTCCTTGTTTCGCTTAGCAAGTTCTCCAGCAAGAAGGGTATTGCTTGCCATAATTCGATCCACATCATATCTTGTTATGTCAAAGTTGGTAACAGCATTCAGTCCTCGGAATTTTATGGCTGCTATGTCATAAGCCTCAGCAGCTTCCTCCTGGGTGCCTAGGTTTACAGATAAAAGATAACAAAAATTAGTATTGGAAGGACACTCAGAAAAGTGTGAGCATCAAATTTAAAGCTGGGGCAAGCATGGGTCTCTGAAGAAACAGCCTTAGCAAAAGCTTAGTGGGCAAGTCAAGCTGACAACCAGAACCAGAATCATACAGTGGTATATCTCTATAAGTGGCTGAAAAGACAACGGCTCAAAGAGCTGAGAGTGCTTCAAAGATTGGCTTTTTAAAGTCATAAATCATACCCTTGAATCTCTTGCCTACAATCTAATAATAATGACAATGGTTGAAACAGTATTTAAATATGGATATTTGCCTTGTAAAGTCAAGTTTGGAATTCACTCACTGAATGTCCCAAGATAAAGATCTTTATTTCCAGCAACCCTTCCAATCCGAGCTTGCCATCTTCCATGTTGATGATGTCTGCTATACAGAGAAAAACATAAACACAGATTTCAGAGATTTTTTATTTTTTATTTTTTTCTGAGACATTTTATCTAAAATATTATATGAGCAGCTAATAAGACCTAGTCACTCCTCTGTACATTGAAGCCCCTCTTGAGAATCCACTGCTTTTCCTGCAACGAACAAATTTATTTTATGAGTTAAACAAAAAATATTCTTCATTGGGAGCATGAACAAATGCAAAGATCTACCTCCTTAAGTGGGCAACATATTCTTGTCTGGTCATGTTCTTCATGTCCTCCAGTTCTTTTTGATAGTTTTCCAACTGTTAGATCAGCATCATGGTTTCATTTTTTGTAACCAAAATGAATATGGGTGTAGATTGAAAAAAGAAATGCAAAGAGGACAAAATGATTACTGGGAAATTAATGTGAGTGGATGGTCCCCAATACTTGAGTGCTGCTAGATCATAAGCTCTTGCAGCTTTTTCCTCCATATCATAACCTCCTAAAATAAAAAAAATCTTGGTATGATTTGATAAAGAACATTGGTGGACGGTTTAAAATGCTTTAGCCTGATTATTAATCAAAATGCTTACCCAAGTAAACTGAGATTCATGGTTTGATTGTGATACCCAGCCAAGCAAGGAAAACCAAACAGAAAAAGACAATCAGCATTGTATGGAAAATAGTCAGACAAGAGCAAGGGCACATCCATTTAAATGAAAACATCACTGTGCTTATTAAATTTGCATGTGTTTTCTTCACCAACCTTGCCTTCCCTTCCTGCTCTGACCTTCTTTCTTGCAACTGTTGTCCCATAGATGAGCTTCATATCGACCAGTCCATCTATGCCTGATCAACAGAAGTGCATCAAGAAGTCAGAAAGTTGAAGAAGAAAAAATAAAAGTGAAAACAGAAGTTGAAAGAAAGAAAAAATAGAGTATAAGCAAAATCAATATAAAAGAATAAACAGAAAAAACCCAGTTAGCAATTTAGGAACTTTTTACTTATAAATTGTTTATAAAAAAAATGAAGAAACCAAAATCATACAGAAAAAAAGAGGAAAGAAGTGACCTTGTGACTCCTCTGTACTGAGAAGTTCTCTGGCCAAATGTATCCAAGGACTTCCTATGAACAATTTGCTTTTGATCCACCTTTTCAGGCCCTCTTTTCTTGGTATCCATGGTCACACCATCAGCCACAGTAGGTGAGATTTGCTGTGTACCAGTAACACAGCTTGATTGGGAGCCAGGGCTCATGGACAAGCTCAAAGACTGTAAATCCCCATATGGCATTGCCCCAATAGACCCAGATTCAGCTCCATTATCACCCATGCAGCCAATCATATTCTGCTCCATTGCATGGTTAGCTGCATAATTTCTTGAAATCCAGCTCTTCATCTCAGAAATGCTCTGATCAAGCCCCATTCTTGGCTGCTGGAGATTGTAATTATTTGCTGCAAGATGGGTTTCCTTGTGCCCCTCCTCCAACATCATCTCATGGCCTCTGAGGCCAGAGTAGTATGAATATTGTTGTTGTTGGGCCTGAACCTGAACCTGATGCACTGATTGTTCTTGGTGCCTGGGGTTCTGCTGGTGTTGCTGCTGCTGCTGCTGAAGATGGTTGATCAAGTTTTGGTTGTTGGGCTCATGATGGTTGTTTTGTTGGTAAAACATGCTGTCTAAGCTGAGAGCCATAGCTTCTCTGTCATTGTTTTCATAATGGGTCCCCATGGTTGCACCACCAAAGAAGTCCTCTAGTTTTGGCGTTGAAGTAGTTGTTGTTGTTACCATTCCTTCAGATAAATAAAGATAAGTCAAAAGACAGAAGAGTCCACCACAAGTTTTTAAGTGCAAAATTTTTTTACCAAACCACAAGAAATAATAAGAGCTTAGAGAAGAAATTAACCTTGAGGCTGCTGTGACCTGTTGAGAGCTTCCATTATACACAGAGAGCCATCAGACTTGAGTGGCATCATGGACAAAGGAGAGTACAAGCCAGCACTGGTATCTCCTTCAACTCCATAGTATATTCCATAGTTGAAGTGAGGTGGGGAGTGGAAGAAACTAGTTGGAACAGAGGAGGCAATAGCAGCAACAGAAGAAGAAGAAGACTCTGAAATTTGGTGATGGTGATGGTGATGATGAGGCTCAGATGGGGCTTCCATTTTCATATTAGGAGAGAGAGAAAAATCCAACCAGTTATTATTGTTATTATTACTGTTGTTGTTGTTGTTGTTGTTGCTGCTACCATCATTACTCATGGATTTCATGGTCTCTCTCACTCTCAAGGTTTGAGCTTTTCTCTCCTTCCTCCCTATTCTGATCAGAGATTGTTGGTAAGTTTCTCTTGTGGCAAGGCAACTCAATCATTGGGTAGAATATAAACTAATCATACTAACATTTTTCTTTTTTTCTCTCTGCTTTGCTTGGTCTGGCCTTGCCTTGCCTCTGTTTTTTCAAAACTGGGTCTTTTGTTGGGTAGCTGCAGAGCTGATTGGACCAAATCTAACACTCATCTAAAACAAATCCCAACTCCTGCAACTGAATCTATCTATACTGCTAACCCCCTCTTTCTCTCTCTCTCTCTGTGTCTCTCTCTCTCTCTCTGTGGAAACTGAAAAGATATGTAATATGTAAAAAGAAAACAAAACAAGGTCCTTTAAACTAAACAAAAAGAATGAATTCCAGCGAGCAATGTTGGGTATCCTTCCCTCATTCCATAGGCATCTCTGTATGTGAGAAAGACCTTTTCTTTTGCTTTTCTTTAGTCTCACTCTGCCCTCTCTCTCTCCCTCTCTCTCTCCTTGCCTTTCTTTTTTAAAATTTGCTTTTTTTCTTTAAGATCCCTTAAAACTCACATTAAAGATCATTCTCCAAAAAAAGATTTAAACAAAGACCCAAAATTTTAAAAAAGTGTACGAACGAGACCTCATAATCTCATGTGGGTAAAACACTGCTAAATTCAACAGTTGCCATTAAAACCCAGCAGTCCAAATGTCACACCCAAAGTCACTCACTTTCTCTCTCTAAAACATGTATTGACTAATTATAGTCGGTTTAGTGGGTGCACCATATTAATGAACTGGGTTTTGCTTTAGCTTTAATGGGTTTCTCAGGCTTTGATCAGATTTCACGGGCACAAGACAAACTGTCCCTCCAGTCACTTCAAAACAGCAGGCACAGCTTCTTCTGTGAACTGGACCTACTTTGCTATAGCTGCTTGCTACTGCTACTATCGACCATTTCGACTGTGTGTATGAAGACAAGACAAGTAGCCCTTAACGACGCCGTCTTCAGAAACTGCTTGGCGTGGAGGACGGGTATTTGCTTTGACTGGCTTGGCTTGGCCTGTCCTGGCCTTCACGTACTGTAATTTTATCTTTATCTTTGTCCATTTATTTGGATTCTTTTAATGTTTTTACTAGACATTTCATGGAGATGATTGGATTTGGGCTGCTTTTTTGTGTGTTTTGGAACTGGATGGTCCGACTGAATTCTTACCCTAGCCAATTCCCTTATTTAAAAAGAAAAACAAGAGAGAGTAAATAGCATTGGATTCTGATCATTTCAAGCCCTTTTTTTTTTTTTTTGTCTTTCTAGACTTTTAAACCTAACATTTGAAATGAGATTAAGATATACGACTCATTAACCATTCTATTATTTTTATGGGAAACATGCCTTGTGTAATCCAATCATCCATATGAAAAATTCTTACTAATAATCTATTCGAATTTAAGAATCTTAACAAAGACATACGTACATGAATAACTGTTAACAGTAAATCATATAAATCTCACAAATGAGGCATGTACAGTACAACTTTAAAATGATTATTAGAACCAACTCGCCTAGTTTGGTATATGAAACAAATGTCTCACACTTGGTATATTAAGTGAGTGTCAAATGGACCTAATGTAAACGGGTGTAAATAAGTTTTTCTCCACAAGAAAAGGGGTCATACGTATGAAAAAATGTTGATCCATTGCGAGAATGGACCAAAATATCAATAATTTCACTGAAATATCGTTGAAATTATCATTTTTTTGGGGCAGCAATATTTTAGGACATATACATCCATTTATCGTCAATTTTCCGAAACCCTCAATATTTAAGACCTTGGTTGCGAGCATATACAAAGGCCCTAAAGTGCTGTTTTTACATGGAAATGACTAGATGTACTGTAACTACTGTATGACTTGCCATCAAACCCAGGAGACAAAAGAACAAAATCTAGAATTATTGATGAGCAAGACACAGTGCAAATTCTTTTATATTTGCTTTATCTAGAGCCTTGTTCACTTGTTGTGGTCAACACATCTAGATCAAAAGTGAGAGAGGTGGGTCACTGTAATTAATTAACCTCTAGTGGGAGCTAATTAGCGGTCATCTCATCCTAATGCCATACTGAGGAGAGCTAATAACTTATTAACTTTAATTTTGTTGAATAATTAATTTCATGAATCGGATTAAACTCTTATTAACGGATCGATACATGTACTTGTAAAAGAAGGTACAGTTCTAAGGAGAGCTTTGCTCAAAGTTGATATTCCTAGAATGATGAACCAAGGTCCCTTTGGGAACATTCTTTTTGTGGGAAATGCATTTTATATCCCACTAATCATTATAGGCTTATAAAACTCAGAGTACAAATCCGACGCTAACTTTGGTTATTTTATAACTTTTTATAGTCCAAGGAGGAGCTGTGGGATTGCTTCCCTTGGTTTATTAATATATTTTTGATGTCTTATTTTTGTTTAATTTTTTTAAGAGAAAACTGTTGGAACGTTAAACATCAACCTTATATTTTCATTTTTCCAAAACCAAACTTGAACCAGTAGGCCACGAAAGAGAAAAAATGGCCAATCAATCAAATAAGGGTTGCTCTTTTTATCATTTGATTTTGCATGGAAATTTGCATGGCCAAGTTCATGGAGACAGATTTTCAAGAAGGCATGATTTGGTTTTCAAAAAGAGAGAGGGGAGTTTTGGAGGTGAAATATGACCAAAGGACAGAAGGTGAATGGAGCGAGAGCGAGAGAGAGAGAGAGAGAGAGAGCCCCTCTTTTTGATTGTAGTAATGATGAGCAAATCCATTATCCCAACCCATCATAGCACTAGAGGCCAATTGCAGCAAATGGTGCATGGCCAAACAAAAGAGCTTTGTGTTTTAATTTGCTTCTTTTTTTCTTTCTTTTATAGGGAAAGGGTTTGGTAATGCCTCTTTTATCTATGCACTGCATGCTTTTGTAGGGCCTGTTGCTAACCCTTAATTAGCAATCGTGGGTTAGCTTTAGCTACGTCTTAAGGCACTCTTAAACCTAAATATGCCCTTGAATTGCAACATCAGGCAACTCTATGGGTATCATTGCCTAAATTAAAGCTACATCAATGAAAGTGAAACTCTTACGAACTACATAAACAAAATTTGTTATTAGGGTGAAGGAGTTTTGGAGCTCAAATGATTAAGAGTACATACATATGCACATGAGTTCTTGTGTTTGAATTTCCAACTCCCAATATCGTTTGTATATATGAAAAGAAAAAAAAAAATTGTTCCTCGGCTTTAACTTAATAAGTCGACCAGAGTCAATTTATTAACCAATCAATCATCGAGGATCGACTCCTAAAAGTTGGGCTAGGGGCTAACTTGTTTCATTGGTTTCGACCGGTGAACCTTTCTACGCCGTAATAAAAAATATTACTAAATTTGATGTTGAGCAATTGATTTGGGCCACATTAAGCCTTAAAAGCCATTGTTACATATCTCATGTGACCAAATTTATACCCAAGAACAATAAAGAAAAATAAACCTCATAGCTTCTTATTTAGTTTGAAACGAGTAGAAAAGAACAAATCTCTCACCCAAAGAGGAGAGCAAGAAAGCACAGCAAACAGGCCAGTCATGTGACCAAAACTAATAAGCTTTGGTGGCTTAGGTCCCAAGACCTTATTTGCCACACGCCTAGCAAACACACTAGCATCCGTTGCTTTACTTCCTTGAGAAGCCCTTGCTCTCTCTGCAATGGCCTCCTTGAAATCCTTATAGAGCTTCCAATCATGACCACCCAATCTCTCCACGGTAGCACTCCCAAAATTTGATCTAACGGCCCCAGGCACAACCAGCACAACATCAATACCAAAGGGCTTCAACTCAACCCTCAATGTGTTTGACATGGCATGCACCGCAGCCTTGCTTGCACAATAAGACCCTGCCCATGGGGTTGGCACTTTGCCCACAACGCTTCCGATATTTACAATACTTCCACTGCGCCGCGATGCCATGTAAGGCACCACTTGTTGTACCACCCTTAGTTGCCCTAGTGTGTTAATTTCCCAAGCCCTTCTAATGGTCTCTAGTGGAAGCTCGGCTAGAGGGCCGGTGCTTCCTATCCCAGCATTGTTAACAAGAACATCAATACGACCATACTTGGACATAACCGTCTTTACAGCAAGCGCTACACTTTCGTCGGAGGACACATCGAGCTCTAGTGCCTCGATGTTGTCCGACGAATTTAAGTCTATGTCGTGCATGCGTTGGGAGATGTCTGTGGCAAAGACGCGGCAGTTTTGCTCGGCAAAGGCCTTGCAGTACTCATAACCAATGCCACCTTTGGCACAACCTGTGACTAGAACAACCTTAGAGTCACTAGTACTCATGTTGTTTCTTAATATTTCCTTGTCATAAGGCATGAGTATATATAGAGGCATATACATGCATGCACTATATTAGTTCCGCCTTCTTGTTCATTGGTTTATTAGATAACTACGCTATAAGAATATGCTTAAGGGCATATCCTATTTCAATCAAGATCGGCCGGCTATGCTGGGGTTTATTTGCAATGGTATTTAGAATTTTAGTGTAAAAAAGGATGCCAACTTTGGAATTTGCATATGGTTGCACATATAGCTCCAATTGGATAATGCTATACCCCCAATTCTTTTTTTTCCTCAACCAGCATGACATTATTTCATTTGATTCAACATTATTATAATTAGGCATTACTGTAGTGTGCATATCAGGTGTGACATTGGTCGGGAAACAAAATTGAAAGAAAAAGGTAGACTCTTTAAGTATCTTCCTCTCCAATTTTGTGGGCACATTCATCAATTTTTTTGTTTCTCTTTTGGAATGCACAAAACTTCTTTAATCTGAACCAACAATCGTAAACTGTTTGTTTGTTCCTTGTTGGTAAGAGTAATGGAAGTGATATGCATTTAACTGAGGAAAGGGTTGTTGTGGTATTTCACTTGGAAATGTGAAACACAAACAAAATCTAAACAAGATTGCAGAAATTGCCAAGACTCAAGAGGCAAGGGTCAAAAGAAAAAGTATAATATGGATAGCAACCGAAGTGAGAGCGACTAGAGAGCTCTGTTGGCGCTGCACTGTAACAATGCATGGGGACTAAAAGGCCTCTGCTCTCTTTTCCTTTTTGAGAGCAAGACAATACCCTTCTCACCATTAAAAGTGTCCCCTCCTCCATTAACCAATGCCATTTCTCTGCAAACTCCAAACACCATTTACTCTCTCTCAATTGGCTCTCTCTCTCTCACAGAGAAAACTTTGTCATGTCACATTCAAAAATTAAGATTCTCTCTCTACAGCTGCTTCTATAACTGCAACATCTATAGCTGCTGCTGCTATGAATTTCTTTCATATTGTCATTAAATATGTTTTCCAATTATATCTACCTATAGATTTATTCTTCTGCTAGATGTGGGAGTGGGAGGGAAAAAGGCTGAGACTACTCTACAAGACTCTATATCGATCTTATAGCCCTGATTAAGACTTTAGGGGGTGACCCACTGACCCCATTAGATTTTTTTTCATTTACCAATAAGAGAGGAAAAACCCTAAATTTTAAAAGGAAAGTGAGCAATGGGGCAAACCCATCTTTCCATTAACTTATTTAAAAGCCATTTACAATTGAATCACCAGAATTTTCACATTCCTAGGACCCCTATGTTGTCTGAAAAAGGGTACAAACAGAGAAAGCTCCGTTGGAAATGTATGAATTTAAATTTATTGGGATGGTTGGTGGGGTTTTATTCTAAAGAAAAATCCAAACCCTTGATCACTTTGGGTACAAACAGGGTACAAACAGAGAAAGCTCCGTTGGAAATGTATGAATTTAAATTTATTGGGATGGTTGGTGGGGTTTTATTCTAAAGAAAAATCCAAACCCTTGATCACTTTGGGCACTAGAGTCTAGAGGTTCCTTTCATGTCTGCTACAAACAAGGCCCTTTGAAGAATGTGGGTTAATTTTAGTTTCCACTTTTGCTTTTTGTTCATGGCAAGACGAGGAATGAATGGACACTAGAGGAGGTGTTGGTGTTATGGTGTTATGGTGTTATGGTGTTATGGTGTATGGGCAATTTTGTTGGGGTGCAAGAAGAGGTATTTGACTTAGATCGAATGTAAATGTATTGAGAAGGGCAACTAGATTGATGCAACAGCCCCATTGCAGCTACACGTGAGGAGAAAAATAGATGCAAACCCGGTTTCAACTAAGTCTCGTTTTTCACGTATATATACAAGAAAAGATGTCTTTTTACAAAGAAATATAATACCAAAATGAAAAGAAGTATATATTTCAAAAGTAGAAAGAACAATTTCAATATGTTGTACATGTAACTTGCTAGGCATCACCTTATTTTTTTGACGATGGCCTTTTGTTTTGTTGACATGGCTTGAGGTGAGGTCAGCTCAATATGTTAAAGAGGAGGTTCTAAGTTCGATTCCTCCGTCAATCATGTTCAAGTTGGAGATCTACAAGACATTTATTTGGGTTGGAGGTCTCTGACCCGTTTAATACTTTGCAAGACCCATTAGCACACCGCGCTCGGACAACCCAACAACTAAAGTTATAAGCTAGGTGGGCCGTTAAATTCGCGATGAGAAAAACTAAGGAAAGGAATTTGAGCCATTTCAATTGGAGCAAACAATTTATGTCTTACCCTGCCACCGTTTTTGGCCCCAAATGATAATTGTGATTGGAGATGGGCTTGGATGATACTAATGGAGATGGACCCATTATTCCCAGTTATGCCGCCCTCCAAACAGAGAAACATATGAGGAGGCTACCTCATGAGCAGCCTTGTTGCACCTCCTCCAAGGAGAATACTACCAGACCTTCCATCTCCGCAAAGTATCATGCCTGAAACTTTCATTTGAACTATGACAAAAAAGACAAAAATAAAATAAAAATCATTTTACTATAATTTCAACAACATTAACGCTAAACCAGAGCTTTTTGAACAAAAACACAACATCATATTATAAAAAAACATAATCAGAGTACCAAAATATTTCGATGTCATCAATCAGTCTGAATTTATTTGAAAATACAACAAGGAATCCATGTGACGTGCTAAAATTAGACTGAATTCTCATATGGGCATGCATGAGTCTGCATTGTCTTCTTCATTCCAAAGTTTGTAGGAACTTTCTTCGGCTGCCATGTGATATAACCAGCTGTGCTTTGACCATAATACAAACACCCTTCGTGGTGCCCAAACCCGTAAGGAAGACAACAACTGACGCAATGAGCGCCATAAAGCATAAAATTGCTATAATAATCAAACTGTGACCCTCCAAACGTGTGGATCATGTTGTCATTCTTGAGCTTAGGCCAAGCCCTCTTCACCTCCACAAATTTATCATTCAGTTCATGATAGGTTTCCTTGGTGACTTCATCCACAGTCTCCTCTGAATCAAAAGTGATAAAGCCGAAGCCCCTGGACTTGCCGCTTTCCTTGATATTTATTATAACCCCATTTATGATTGTACCAAACTTCTCAAAGTAGCTCTTGAATTCTTCTTGTGTCAAATTATGTGGTAATCCTCCCACAAAAATCTTCTTGGTCTTGAAATATGCTCTAGCTTGCTCGTCCTCTTGGTTTTGGAGTTTCTCTCTCTTTGGTAAAGCAGGTTTCACATCTAACTGCATAATCATAATTTAGAATCCCATATCCAAATTAAAAATAAGTAAAATAATTTTAAAATAATAACAAATTAAAAGCAAAACAATCTCTCTCCCCAAACTCTCCTTCCTTTCAGCACCCCAAGCACGACTGCCCCCTCCCACACCACACCAACCCAACCAGTCCAGTCACCCAAACCACCACCCAGCCACTCTAGGCACGTGATGGGGTGCATTAACGTTTTGCAAAACAACGAGGTGTTCATGGTTGGGAAGAGAATCGCGGTGTCGTACGATCTTATGAAGCTGACGAAGCAGCTTGGGAGGCTTCCGGTGGTGCATTTCGCCGAAAAAATTCAAAAGAACACCTATTATATACAAATTAAATACCCGAAAAAAAAAAAAAAAAAAAGAGGAAGGAATTTGGAACCAACCTTTCTACCGAAGATGTAGTGCTCTACTTCCAATGCTTTCTTAGCCAAGAGTGGGTCAGTGAAGGTAACAAAGGCAAACCCTTTTGGCCCACGAGTAATTTTGTCAACAACAATCACACAGTCCTTTACTTCACCATATTTGTTGAAGTGTTCTTTCATGATGGTTTCATTAATCGCCTTTGGTAGTCTAGCCACGAACAACTTTCCAGGTTCAGGTAAGTCCATGGTGATCAAAATGTACAACCCTCACAAAGTTCTCAAAAGAAAAAAAAAAAAAAAGAAGTGAAGTAGGACTTGATAGAGTTATGTTCGCTCAAACGAAAATAATTCTACAAAATAATAAGACTGAAGTGACAGTTGTTTTTAGAGAGCGCTCATTGCTTTGTGGAGGAAGTAGAATTTATAGTGTAATCAAACTAATAGGTAGGAGGAATTCCTACTTTGAGGATGCTTCCCAATAGAAAAGGGAGAATTAGTAACATTAGGATTCTTGCAGTTTAGGTAATTTTAGGACCTACTTTGTGGATGTTTCCCAATAGAAAAGGGAGATTTAGTAACATTAGGATTCTTGCAGTTTAGGTAATTTTAGGACCCACTTTACTCCGTACATCAGACTTTTTTCTTTGTTTCAACAAATTGTTACCCTTTTTTTTTCTTTTTTTTTGGGTCCCTTTTTATTAAAGGGAATTCAACATGTGTGGAAACTGGGAATTAATTACTCGACATACATATGATGCATATGGTTTTGACTCCCTAAACCTAAACCAATATGGTGTGGAACTACTCGAAAAAACGAATTTGTCCAAGGGAGCCGTAATTCTCGTGATTTACTCACTCATTTTCCTAAACAAACTGAACACAAACAAATCTGGGCCCGACCGTGAATCAAGCCCACCTCAAAAATTAAACTATCAGCAACAACCTAATCGGTAAGCAATCCATCAGCCACTGAGTTATTTTTCCTGTAGATCTGATTTTCATCCATAAAGCCATCTTTGCCTTCTTTCATCAATAATTTAAAGACAATTCACCTAATACAAAAGAAATTTTCCTCTCAAAGTTAAATCTGTGTTCTTTCTATAAGTTTCTTCAAATTTGTTCAGTCTTTCATCGTGTTTAGAAGTATGATGAGCATATGTAGGTAAAGAGTAAACTGGAACCAGGAAAAGGTTCACAAAACATCATGTTACTATTATATACAACAATTCATTGGTTTTTTTTTCTTTTCTTTTCTTTCTGGTGTATGCTAATCTGTATTATACAATGACATGATGCAGTATATTAGCATTCATTGAATTTTAAATATACCAGATGTTAAGAATGGCAAGGTTGAACAGGCAGGCAGACTGTTTGACTGATTACTGCAGCATGAAATATGAAACAAGAGCATTTCGTATGCACACTCGACTGGGTAAAATTTGAATATCATGCTCCGTAACTGAAAAACCTATGCGAGACAAAGCTTTAGGAGACAGGAACTTTGCAGCAAACATCCAAGACATCATCTAATGGGGCATGATCACCTGTCCCTTCGTCTTTCCGAGCATACAACAATTGCTTACCTTTAAAGACAAACATCCCTCCCTGGTTTATAATAAAAACAGGAAGAGTAAAAGATTCAGAAAAATAAGTGGGGACTAAATGCACGACCAAGTTGTATACTTTAATACAACTCCTATGATACTGGAGAGAAAAATCAATGTTCAAACCTGTTGTAACACACTACTTCTGTCATCTGGAGTGGCTTCAATGGTATAGTTTTTTACAGCTTTCTGCAGAGCCTCAAATCTTGAAAACACCTTTGCCTGTCGTATCATAGTTTTCAAAACATACATGCAAATCATAAAAAATATTGTCCTTGAAAGATAATAAGCGGAAAAAAGGAAAGAAACATACACTAGCTGGATTGAAGAAAGTTCGACCAAGTCCATAGTATAAGCCCAACACATCGTATGCCTATTACAGAAGAGGAAGTTAGAGTTATAATCACCAGAATAAGAGATTCGCCAATTAAAGACATCCAATGTAGAACATTTATTACCTTGTGATCAGGCCAAAAAAAAAATTATGAAATTTATTACCTTGCGATCAGGATCAGCATAAAGGCTATCCATTGGAAATGGTAACTGAACATAGGACAGCACGGGGAAAAGAATCAGCTCCAGGGATCAACATAAAGCCATGGTATCAGGATGCAAATATATAATAAAGAAATTGCAATGACAGATCTGAACATTTAAGGAGAATTACAGGACTTTATGTTGTATAAACTTATTCAAATGTCATCATGTCTTTAACTCAATTGGAAAAAAAGAAGATAATCACACATTCAGCTATAACTTGAGCAGCCAATTTTCTCAGCAAATAATGTCATAGGAACTTCATTACAGCAATACATGACCTATTACTTATGCCAAACTCCAGTATTCTCAACATGGGGATTCTAGTACTTGTTACTTAAATAGCTAAGGACACAAGCAAACTAGTAATGTCACAATTTGGTCCTAGTAGCTGGAAATAGCTTTCTCCAATTCGAAAGCATATAAACAAGTATGATCAACCACTATCATGTCACATGGCATGCTTATTTAAAAGTAGGACCATTGTATGATTGTATGTGTGAATGAGACTTCACCAAATGATGTTTATTTCTTTTTGTCCAATGGTTCCTAACATTTGGAACCTTCAAACATATAAAGAATATCAAGTGATCAAATCATTCAATCATGTTAATATATCATCAACTGATCTGTGTCTTAAATAAACAAGTCACATGACATGATAGTAGCTGGCCATATGTGATTGCATGCTTTAGACCAAGAGAGTCGAGAAACCAATGTATGGGTCATTACAATTTTATCGGCATATTAGATTGTGTCATACAAGTCTCAACTCTCCAAGGCTTAATACAGCTTAAGAGTCATTGAAGGCTCATACACTCCCTTACTTTTCCGCTCCCAATTGACTGTTTATTAGATAAAGGCATAACTGCAGTTACAAAGATTCAATTTTCTGAACCAGTATTAATTGACATAACTAGAAGGATTTGGTACAACGGACACAAATGAAACTACATATTTTGACACACATCTTCAACCTTTAAAAGATGAAATTTACTCATCTAAGAGTTGAGAATGCATGCAACACCAAAAAAGAAAGAAAAATAAAAGACAATAATCATTTTATTGGGAACATTAACTGCACATTGCACGAGTATTGTTTCCTGTCATCTCTCTCAACATTCACTCTCCCTCTCTAGGCAAAAAAACTTACCTATAACGGGGATAGCATTGTTTTGCTATCCCCGACCAATAACACAATGACACGTGGAAAAGTTATCCTACATGTCATTGCGTTATTGGCCGGGGATAGCAAAAAGTGCTGTGCTATCCCCGTTGCATGAGAGTTTCTTTCCTCTCCAAGAGGAGGTTGAATGGTCAACATTTGATTTGGAGAATATAGTGGGAGGGAGAGGAAGAGAGTTAGAAACAGTTAAAGTATAAAGAGACAATACAAGAATCTTTTACAGTGCAAACATTGTTCCCAAAAAAATACTATATAAAGGAATTTTTTTGTCAGGCACACTTCCAACCTTTAGATAAAAATCTGATGGTTGAAAATATGTGTCAAAACGTTTGGCTTTATTTGTGACCCATAAACGAGACCCTGCATGAGTTGTTACTGTCAAATGGCTTTTTGATTTGATGGTGAGAGAACTAACATACTTAACATAACATCACCACTTATTTTGAGATGTTCATGTATCAGCCAAAAGGATTGGAACTATTAGCTAAAAATATTATTATCTCATTCCTTAATCCAACATGTCTACTGGTCGTATGTCCACTAGCATGTTCCTGAGACATATCCTATAAAACCGTATTCCATTTAACACATCCCCATTTTCTTGTCATGCGATATCTGATTTTGATACTTACTATACAAGCATTCAAAGTATAAATATGACCCTAAAAGATGATAGCATGGAATACAGCTCTATGTACTGCAGCTTGAGAAACATTGTGGTGGCAAAAATGGTAAAAATAAGATACCCGTTCTGCAAGGATACGAGCTTTATCAGGACTACCAACACCAACTGCAATTATTTTCACACCAGCTGAATCAAATCTAGCTTTAGATTCTTTTAGAGCCGAAGCAAGTTCCCAACTGAAAAGAAGAAGCAGAAGAAGTAGCACATCATAAGAACATCCAGCAATTCAGATAAAACCCATTCTAGAAACTGGTTTGGAGGCTAGTTACCAGCAAGGGCATCCAAAGTGCCTCAATAGTGCAACAACAGCCACCCCCTGGAACAAATTGAATAAGAAGCAACTTAGAAACTAATACACCACATCAGATCAAGCAAATACACAACTCCATAATAATTATTACACATATTTACATGTACCTCTACAATTGCATTGCTACCTAGTGGTTTGGGAGGTGTCATTACACTACCTGAGGTTTGCTCTGTTCCATTTTACCTTCTAAATGCATCCTTTTTGTATGAAAAATAAAAGCAAAATCCAACAACAGAAATCTCACAGGCGCAATACAAGATTGCATCTTTCCAACCCAAATAAATACAATTCGCAAAAGGGTTACTCCGAAAGGAATTAAAATCACAAGCAAGAAAAAAAATCATTGCCAGAAAATGAAATTTGATAAAAGTTTACTCAGTGAGAGAGGGAAAAAGTAGAAAAGCTACCTCGTTCAGATCCCAGAGGTCTTTGAACTGGACGGAATCACCAGCAGCGGTGAAAATGCTAACGTCACCGAGGACCTCACCGATGCTGGGGCTGAAATCCAAAGCAGATGTGTTGGTGGAGGCTCCGGAAACGACAAGTCGTCTGGAGCTATAATGTGTTGTTGATTTTGGGGAGCAGAAGAGGGAGGGAGAGTGTGGAGTGTTAGGAGGTGAGAAAGAGGGAGATTGGGAAGGGGCGATGAGAGATGAATGAGAAGGAAGAGAGGGGGTTGAAGGGGATTTAAGGGTTAGGATTTGCGCGGAGATTAGGGCCATGGCTCTCTGTGAGGAATCCTAGGGAGCTGAGCTGATTCTCTAATGGTAGTGTGGTATTTGGTGGGTTGAGAGAAACTAGTGGTGGGAGGGAGGCAATTGACTAGTACCAACGACCAAGACAAGCGTGTTTCTCTTTCTTTTCTATTTGTGTGGCGGGAATAGTTCTTGCAAAACATGTTACATGTGTCACTCTAGCCCATTTAGGATCGGGCCGGCCTAAGCTCCAGTTTTTTTTAAATAAAATTGGGAGTTGTTATTGGCATTTCAAAACAGTCATCACACAAAAAAGCTGCACGTAAATGGGTGCGAAAAGATATTTTTAAAATGCCAAAAGAGCTAAATTAAGAAAAGTAGATTATTCATTTCCAGGGCCGGCCCTTGGCCAGGGCAACTAGGGCCATCGCCCGGGGCCCACAATTGATTGGGGCACACAATTTTTTTTTAATCCATATATATATATATATATATGCATATGCAAAAAAAGGAAAATAAAAACTACAAGTAAAAGGGCATATGTGATATTAGTTGAGAGTTTTACTTGGTATTATAAAACAATAATAAAAAAGAATGATGCCAACAACGTCCTTATTTTTTCCCAAGAAGCAAACCTCTCCCTCTCCGTCTTGTTTTCCCAAGAAGCAAACCTCTCCCTCTCCGTCTGCAGCTTTACTTTGAAATCAATTTCTAATTCTAATTCTCTCTGGAACTAAGTGTGGATGGAACAAAGCCATATTTTGAGTTGAAAGCTGATTATTCTCTCCGAAATTGGGAGCACCAACACCAAAGCACAGCATACAAGACCCAAAATTCAGGTTTTATTGTTCTTTCTTTGTCTTCATTTAATTTGTTTTACTTTTATTGTTCTTGATTGCTTGTGTGTTTATGCTAAATTTTTAAAAATGTTTCCTAAAAAGCAACTTTCTGGAAATCTCAAAAGACAAAAAAAGAAAAAGGAAGAAGAAATTGCTCAAAACCTAAGAGGATCTTTAAATAAATATTTCCTTAAAAACAGTGAGGTACCAAATTTAGCTGAAGAACATAATGAAAATGAGAACGAAAAAGAAAAAGAAATTGAAATTAATTTGAACCGTGAAGTACCAAATTTAGCTGAAGAACATAATGAAAATGAGAACACAAATGAAAATGAAATTGAAACTAGTTTGAACATTTATGATCCAAGAGCTTGGGATAATCTTGATGTAAAAATGAGGGATTTACTTTTAGAAAATGGTCCTATAAGAGAAAATAATCACAAATTCCCTATTGATGAACAATGCAGACATTTTTCCTCACATTTTTATCTTCGAACATTACCAAATGGGGAGACTCATGATAGAAAATGGTTTTTATTTTTTGAAAACTATAGGATATATGGTTTTACTTCTGCCATGAATGATGCTAAAGTAATTGCATTAGATATGGAAATTGAGCCTGTATTTCTTAAAAAACGTCAAACCTGTAGAAAGAGACATTTTGATGAGATTTCCAATAATGAGAGGGAACAACAATCATCTGAAGAATCCTTTAGAACTGATTACTTTCTTGTCATAGTGGATATTGCTCTTGGTGAATTGAAAAGTAGGTTTGAACAATTGCATATCTTTGAATCTATTTTTGGGTTCTTATTTGATGCTGCAAAATTGACTTCTTTGGATGAAAATGAATTGAGAAGCTCTTGTGTGAATCTTGAAAAAGCTTTAAAACATGACAATGATACTGATATTGATGCAAGAGATTTAGAGTCAGAATTACAGGTGTTGCAAGGGATGTTACCAAGTGAAGCAATTGAAACAGATAAACCATGGACATCCATTAAAATTCTAGAATTTGTAAAGAGTGTGGATATGTTTCCAAATGTAATGGTTGCTTATAGGATATTACTGACTATACCTGTGACTGTGGCATCTGCTGAAAGAAGTTTTTCTAAATTAAAATTATTAAAATCTTATTTGCGGACCACTATGGCTCAAGATAGGCTAAATGGACTAGCTATATTATGCATTGAAAGAGATATGTTGGAAAACATTAAATATAATAGTATAATTGATGATTTTGCTTCTAAAACTGCAACAAGAAGACATTTTAAATGATCTTTTGTGATTAGGATTTCATTGCTATTTTTATTTTGTAGGTGCATATGAAGGTGAAGCATAGGGACATGCAAGTTAATTTGTTGTTGATTGTAATGTTTTCAAACAAGGTTTTAATGAGACCCAAAGTGTTTTATATCATCGGTTGTAAACTCTTATAATTTTAATAAAATTTATTATTTAATAAAAAATTGTAATTATATTTATTTATTTGTTGATAAAGGGCACATTCTTAAACTTTGGCCCTAGGCCTTAAATCACCCAGGGCCGGCCCTGTTCATTTCAACTTTAGCCTTGTTTAAGATGTCTGGATGGTTAAGTAGATTAAACATTGCCCATTCTAGTGTGATTGATGATGTGTAGGTTCCACCATTAGCAAGATCTGAAAATTATTCATGAAAATTCCTAAGTTAGTAACATGTTTAATAATAAAAAAGAAAAGATATGGTCCATGCAAGATAGTACATACCACATATATGTACCATAGATAAAGAAATGAATAATAAAGGGAAGAGTTGGGGGGTTTTTGTGATTGGGACGACGTCATTCTGTTCTTCAAAGGAAGAAGTTGAAGGTGAAGAGGATGAAGATGAGGGAGAGGAATGTGTAGAACAAGATGCCTTCAATGGTATATGCACAAGCTAGGATATGAACTTATATATAGGGCTTGTTTCTTAAGTAAGAGCACATGTGTTACGTGTGTTAGTTCAATCTTATATATAGAGCTTGTCAGTTGTGATCGAAGAGATGTTGTATTTATATATAGAGCTTGTCACCTTATTTTACAAATTTATTCATGTTAGAATATATGTATTTATTTATTATTATATCTTAAATTCATAGTGACATATCAATCTCGTTGTTCATCCTTATTATATAACGTGATGTGAACATTATTGAAGATTATGAATTTCATATCGGAAACTTGACAAAATCAAATACGCCATATAATGAATGGTTTCACTCCTAATAGTATCGAGGCCTTTTGTATAAGGAGATTTTTGTACATTTACCAAATTGTACCATCAATATTATAAAGATACTCGGATTAATCCAATTTGAAATAAATAAAACCCAAAATCAACCACTTGTCATGCATTTATTAATATTTTATACGTAAAATTCCCTTATTGTCCTTGTCTCATGAAATTTAGAGAAAAAAACCTACCAGCTAGGTTAGATTTAGAGGAAAAAGCCCACAAGTTATCTTAATTGGGTTATCTTGGGGGTGTTTAAAAAAATTAAAAATAAAACGTGGGCTGGGCTTTATTGTGGGTTTTTCTTGTGAAAAGTTTGTGGTAATGTTGTAATTTATAGGTGTTTGGAGTGTTCTTTTGTTTTTTTAGAATGAATTGGGTTTTTTCAATAGAGTTTTTTTATAAGGTTGGGTTTTCTACTCTTTCAGGCCCTTCTATTGGGCATGAATCTCAAGCTCCCTTGTATAAAACCTCATACACATATACGCAGGTGATTAAGGTGGGGACAATATCGATGTTGTTAGTAGTGGGTCACGAGTCTGTTCCTCTAAAATCTTAACATTATATGAGAGTAGATGAATTGATTGTGCCTGAATTATTGGGCCTTTATCCTTACCCTTTACCCAATATGTGGTGGTTCCCAGCCTTTTGTGATAAAAGCTCCACATTTACTTGGCTATGTAAGATGTTAAGTTAATGACAAATTGACAATATCAGTATTACTAATTAGAGATATTTAGTCATATACTCATTCTTAGCACTAATAATATAGATAAACTCTACACCATTTAATTTCTATAAACAAACCAAAAAATGACATTTGGCTCTGTTGAATTTAATTTTGATTATTAAATTACTTTGATGCCCTATTTACTGTTTTGGGACTTTTTATGAGGTTTTGAGGTTGAGTTTGTTTTAAGAAATCAATGGCAATTTTGTAATTTAAAAGAAGTTAAAAGTCTTTTTGTTATGTCGTAAATGGACTTTGGGTGTATTTCTAAAGTCCATTTCATATATGGGTTTTAAAAAAATATATAATTTGGGCTCCTATATTAGATATAATAGTGAATCTCCATACTAATTAATAGTGGGCGGCTAATTCGTCTCTGTCAAATTTAACAAACGCGTCAGTTAAAAATTTGTCAAACATGTTCTATATCTTCTCCATGTTAACACTATTGGTCAATGCTTTTAACTAGGAGCTACTGTTTGTATGAGATATTTATAACATTATGTCGACGAGTCACTTCTTCGTAAAAAGACATATTAATGCAAAGCTAATATAGAGTAGAATATATAGGACCAAAGGTCGGAAAAAACATTACGTAGGCCACATGGTTGGAATTATGATCCCATCACCACCTAAAATATCAACAGAACAGCTTTAGGACAAACTAGACAAAAACCATCGACTTGGAAAATAGATAGCGTATCTCTTTCATCTTCGCCGTGACTTTTTGGTTTTCCACCCTATTCTATTCTATTCTATTCTGTGCTGACCAGAGCTCCTAAAATTACCACCCACGCATGCTCCTCATTAATTATGAGTCTTTTATCAAGTTGTATTTTACGGGTATAATACTGTTTTGTTATTTTTAATTAATTACATTTCGTGATAAAAATTATACATGATAAAACATTATTGAATGAAAATAGCAAAATAATAATATTCTTGTGTGACATACAAATTTGTCTTCTTGAAAAGGCCATTTATGCCACCGCCTAGTACGTTTTTAATTGCTGTCTTCTAGTTGGGGTTTTGGGGAAATCGATGGACCCACTTTGGTTTGTTTGTATCTAAGCTGGGTTGATTTAATTAATTGCATTTAAGTTGGCAACGTTTTGTTGCATGGGCACCAGCTGTCGAACAAAATGCAGGGTTCCCTTTGGTTTTGGGATGCAGTTAAGAAGATTTGTCTTTGGTGATCCCGAGTTAATACATGGGCTAATACTTGTCAAAACCAGAGACATTCAAGGCTAAATACATGTCAAAACTAGGGCATGCATTGGCTCAGTTTTTGTGACTTTTGTGGCTTTGTCTTCAATGAGAATGCACAACACACGTTTGGGTTTCAGAATGGAGGTGGAAGCATCCACCACATTTGCATTTATCCATGCAGCAAAAAAGATCTCTTTTTGCATTTGCATCCAAACTTTTAAAAGGATAAAAATTGGATTTGGATTCTAGTTGGTCAAGGATAAGATCAAATAGATCACACGTATGTTCATTACTCTAGGGCTAGTCCTTTTAGTTATTTTTTTGGCCTGGTCGGGTTGGAAATTTGATCAACGGTTGAGAGTTGCTTACTTACGAGCGTTTCAAACAAGTATGATTAGTATTTAACAGACAAAGCAAAATGGTTATAGAGGCCATGCGTGGATAATCTCGGATGCTTTGTTGGTATATGTAACCAACTAAAAAAACAACCATTAATTATAGAAGAGAAGAGAAGAGAAGGTGGCATCTGGGGGGTCACGTGGCAAACATGTTTTTACATGCAACCATACGCCACCGGCCACAGATAGGACGGACCCAAACATGAAACCCGCTAGCGGGCTCTTGGTGCTGTTGCACAAAACGACAAAGCCTTGATAAAATCCAAGGGATAATTCTAACACAACTTTCACAGCAAAAAAATAAAAATATCTAATACATATATCAATCTTTGAAGTGACATCAATGCCCCCCTAGATTTTCTTTATGCATACTCCCACTTGCATAGGTTTTTCCGCACGAGACTTTGACTTACCAGAAATGGTTTTACTTTTTCATTTCACTTTTAACCCACAAGTTGGTTTAATTAGAGTTAAATAGTGTGACATGACTTGTGAGAAAAGGAAGGATGAATTAATGTGGGAGCGTTCAATTATTATTTATAAAGATTTTGTAATAAAAGTAATAGATTTGGAGAGAGAGAGAGAGTCTTCTTTTGTTCCTTTAAAAAATTGAATGGTTTGGAAGGAAAATAAGTTGCTTTAATTACCTAAGGTTAATTTTCTTATCACAGTGCTTATATATATATTTTTAAAGCATACTCATCTTCTTTATTTTCATTTTAAATATCTATATAATCACGAAAAACATTCTCCCATCTTTTTCCTCTTAAATTTTCTTTCAAAGCTCTTTCTCCTTGTCTCTTTTGGAATACGCAAAAAAACAAAAATTTTGAGAAAAAAACTTTTTATTTGTATTTTAAAAATATGAGACACACACGTGGAATTTTATCCAAAGCATAGTAGTAGTCTTGTCGAATTCTCTAATTGGAAATAACTCCTTTTGGCATATCAAGCTGTTATCGTAACGTGATATAGTGCGTTGACAATCTCAATTTGATAATGAAATTCACGTGACACACGAATAAAATAATAATAAAGTCAAGGCGAAACCTCTTCTTTTATGAAAGCTTATTTGCTAATTAGTGTGATGGGCTTTTATTAATAATAAGCCCTCTTACGATAAAAATAATAATGGGAAATTATTGAAATGAAACTTGTATATACAACAACTGTCTTGCAAACCATACCAATGCTCTGAAACTCCACAACTAAAAATATTTTCCGTCATATAAACAAAAGCAGTTTCGATTGCTAATATGCATAGAAAGATTTGTCTGGGAAGAGACGAATCAATCAACTTTTATTACAAAAATGAAGTACGAGGGCCGATTTTTGTCTTATATATATTCCCACGTTTTCTGCATCTTTGATTTTGCACCTCATGAATCTTCTTCAGAACTTTATTTTTAGCTAGTACTAGTACAAATGTTTCAATACAATATTAGATCCATTGGCGACAAACGTAACACATCCACAAACCAACAAAGGACTAAACAGTAATTGATGATTTTGCCAGGGAAAAAAAGAAGAAAAAACAATTGAGGATATCATGTCAACACGTACCCAAGTTCATGTTGATTTTGAATTTTTACAGTTTTAACTACTAATGCACAAATTAAGGGAATGTTAATAATTGGTTTTAAGGCAAAAACAAAACTTTAGAATTAGAAAACCAAATATGAGAAGAGTTGAAATTACGAACGAGGTTAGCCACAACATCCACAATGAAATTTGCCTCTCAGAAAATATAGCGAAAATTAATAACTCCAACTTGAGACTCAGATATTGTTTGCATATAAAATTGTATGAGAATCACAGTAATAATTTAGGGAGAGGCATAATTGTTAGGAAGTCAGTCAAACCAAAATCCTAATTAAATTGTGGTTGGCATGGCACTCAAGTTCATCTGCACCTAGTGCTTTCCAGAATGAGGTTTAGGGAGATTTTAGTAAATTTATTACCAGTATCCACTTTGAAAAAGTTTATAATAAATACAAAATCTACTACTCTAAACAGTGTAAACACAGATACAGCTCCCAACAAGTGTAGTAATTTTGATTTTATTTGCATTTTTTTTAAAAAGAACAAGAACAAGAAAATAAGAAAAAAAATTGCAAATATTTCCACTTTAAATAGTGATGGATAAACTTGTGCTAGCATGTCTCTGAAGTGGAGAGTGTGTTTGGTACTAGCTAGCTTGGTGTGCTCCCCGGTTTCAACTCTCTCTCTCTCTCTCTCTCTCTCCAATTATTATTATTTTTTACTTCTCAAAGACCACTCCTTTTTCAAAATCAGCTCTCCCTCAGCAGTAGAAAAACACACCCTCAAGATGAGCCTCTCTTTCTCTCTCATCCAACTCTTTGAAGCTTCGTTTTGGTCTTCCTGCTCATGAACTCAATATCTGGAGATTGGTGGAGTGTCCAGAATGGATTTTGGGGTGATGGGTTTGGAGGGTTTGGTGGGCCCTGAAGGTGGAGCAACAGGAGCAGCTCATTCTCTGGCCTCAGACCCTGAGACCAAACCAAAGGGTCATGCTCCAAATGTTCCTCATGGATCTGGCTCTGTCAAGCAGCAAAGATCTTGGCCTGCTGAAGATGACTGGAGAACCTCAAAAATGCCCAAAAACGATGACTTGCCTGCTCCCAAGACAATGCCATTACAATATCAGGGCACTCCTCTGCTGAGATCTAATTCTCTGCTTCTGGCTGATACTCACAGACAGGAGCAGATGCTCAGCTTTTCTAACAACAAATCAGAAGTCACTTTTCTCAACAAAGATGGAATGTTGGAGAGAACCATCCAAGGCCCAGACTTTGCCTACTACCAGCGCACCCCAGCTCTCACTCCCTCTGCTTATACTAGGAATGCAGCAGGTACTAATTTCATCTATGTGTCCTTTTTAATTTTTAATTTTTTATATTTGGGTGGTGGGTTGGTTGGTCAATGCTGGTCATGGATTTTAAGAGATGGGGTTTGGGGAAGTGTGACTGTAGAGCAGAAATTTTAGGCACATTTTTGTGCAAAGATGGGTTTTTGCTAGTATTGTTGGTGAGTCTTTTCATAGGGCATTTAGTAGAAATTTTCGGTTTTGAGGTCTTGTCAAGAAAGAAAGGTGGAATTTTCTCCCTCATAGAAACTGCCATTTTTGCTTTGGTTTTTGGTAACATCTTCAACAGTTCAAAGATTGATAGAAACAAATGGGGAAAGGGTGAGAAGGAAAAAGGAAAATATTGGGACTAGGAGATAAGACTTGTTTGGGTCAGTTTTTTTTTTTTTTTAATTAATTTTTTTTTGGGCCTTTAAATGTAACTATGCTTCAGACAAGTCATTGTGTTTCTCATGTTTCAGCTTATGGTTCTGGAAGCATAAATCCGAGCATGCATGGGCCTTTTGCTGGGGTTAGAGGACCATTTACTCCGTCTCAGTGGATTGAGCTAGAGCACCAGGCCTTGATCTACAAGTACATGACTTCAAATGTGCCTGTGCCATCTAATTTACTGATACCTCTCAAGAAATCCCTCTACCCTTATGGCTTGTCGGGTTCTACAGGAAATTTAGCTCCCAACTCATGTAAGCTTCTTTTATAAATGCTCAATAATCTCAGTTAGAAATACATCTGTGTTGAAATTTAATTTTTTGTACATTTGATGAGGCTGTTGCTGTTTTTTAAATTCTTAAAATACTATTTGTTTGTACAGTTTACTGTTCAGAGCATGGAATTTCCAATTTTATGTTGTTATGCTGAACAGATTATCCTCGTTAGAAAGTTCTGTCCACGATAGTGTTTGCAATTAGAATGTAATGCCGGGTTTGATTCAGAAGTCATGTTCTTGTTTTACCCTTTTGTCTGATTTGTCTTTTCTTCAATGTATATATATGTTGGGATTTTATTTTGATACAGTAGCGTGGGGCTCTTACCATCTGGGGTTTTCTGGCAACACTGATCCTGAACCTGGGAGGTGTCGTCGAACGGATGGGAAGAAATGGCGGTGCTCAAGAGATGCTGTTGCAGACCAGAAGTATTGTGAAAGGCACATAAACAGGGGCCGCCATCGTTCAAGAAAGCCTGTGGAAGGCCAGCCTGGCCAGGCCGCCTCTGGGACCAGTAATTCAAAGGGGGTGCCCATGACATCGTCAACGTCAACGCCGGTGATGCCAAGCAGCGGCACATCCAATAATGTCGCAACCATGCAGAACCAGTTCAAAAGTTTGCAGCCTGCTGGTGCTGCCAATCCTTCTGCAGATGCCTTTGTCAACAGGTGAAAATTAGATGCATTAGAGCATCCTTATCTGTTTTAGTTCTCATTAGACCTTCCAGGCTTTATAATATGATTTTGATTTCAAACAGTTATGCACACTACCTTTTTCCTTTACTTTATTGTAGACCCCATCATTCCATCTTTACTTTGGTGATGGTGACTAGTCTTACTAGTTTGGATTATTGAATTAAGACCTTTATCGTTGAAACTGTATGTAATTATGTGCATATTTCTTAGTGGTATGCCTGGTTTATTCATCTACTTTTACTTTATGCACTTTCTTAAACATTTTCTAATCAACGAGAAGGTGTGTGTTGCAGGATGCAAGATCCTCGGGGCCTTCCTGTGATGTCTGCTTCTACCATCAAGCCAAAAGCCAGTGATTCGAGGTTTAACATGCCGAAACAAGAAATCCCAGTGGAAGAATCTTCTCAATCAGAGTTTGGACTTGTTTCTACTGATTCACTTCTCAACCCTTCACATAGGAACTCTTACATTTCTAAAGACTTTGGTGGTTCTTTCCTAGATTTCAGTGATCAGGAAGCCCAAGACCAACATCCACTTAGGCAGTTCATTGATGATTGGCCTAAGGACCAGTCCAGTCACTCGGTCAGTACTTGGCCTGATGAAATAAAATCGGACTGGACTCAGCTCTCAATGTCAATCCCTATGACATCCTCGGAGTTCTCATCGTCCTCTTCCTCGCCCACGCAAGAGAAATGTGCACTCTCACCATTGAGGCTATCCAGAGAGTTTGAGCCAGCCCAAATGAATTTGGGAGTGAGCAATGAGCTTAGTGAATCAAACCAGAAGACAAATTGGATACCTATCTCTTGGGGAAATTCAATGGGGGGTCCTTTAGGAGAGGTCCTGACCAACACCACTAGCAGTGGCAAGATGTGCAATAACTCAGTATCGCCGCTTAACCTCTTAAATGAAGGGTGGGATGGCAGCCCTCAGTTGGGATCCTCCCCAACCGGTGTCTTGCAGAAGTCAACTTTCTGTTCGCTTTCAAACAGTAGCTCAGGGAGCAGCCCAAGAGGTGAGAACAAGAAGAATCTTGATGGAGCAAGCATATATGATGATGTGCTAGGTTCAACCTTTGCAAGTTCCTCAGTTCCATCCCTGTAAAATTGGCAGAGCTCCAAACTGGAGGAGAGACTAGACATGAACTTGGCATAACCATTTGTGATCTTTTTTAATTTCTCTCTTTTCTTGCTTCCTTATCCTTTGTTCATTTTCTTCTTCTTCTTCTTCTTCTTCCTGGGTTTACAAACTAGAGACATGGTGATCCTAATTTGCATAGGTGTTGGCCACTTTGGCTAGTGTGGATTTGTGGGTATCCATAGTTCTTTCTTTATGAATTTTATAAGTTATTTATGCTTTGTTAATATGTCACCTAATCTCCTAACATTTATTTTATGGGTTCCATATGTGTAACTGATAATTCAAAACTATCAAAAAAGTTGCATTATTGGTAGGGTGAGAGGGCAGCATATCTTTTGCAGGAGTGTGAGATGTACATTTTCAAGTGAGGAGGATCTGTCTAGCCCCTGAAAACAGTGGGGACAAAGCAGGTCAATGATGGTAGTGAAACTTCTACCGTCATAATATAAGAGATACCTTCCAAAACACATATTGATCATTGAAGTGTATTGACCGTCTCTTTATAGGGGCCCGTCCCCTTGACAGAGCCTCTTCCAACCTCCTCTCTGGCTGGTGGATTTTGCACTTGCAGCAGCAAATATGCATGATTGTGATCAGAAATAGTAAATTAGGTTTGGCAGCTCCCTGGCCTTGGGACAAGAGGCACTCTTGTGGGCTGTCAACCCAACATGCAACACTCTAGTGTGTTTGGTTTGTGTAGAGTTAAAACCACTTGGCCGTGGGCCAGGGTTTAGGGTGGCCCTACCATCTCTGAGCCTGACCCGAATTTGCACATGTTTGGCCCTAGCCTAGTCCGGCTTCTTATTGTCCTGGACAGGCTAGTCTTAAAACCATGGATGCATGAAGTCAAGGATTCATCTAAAATAATGTTGTGATGGGATGGGATGGGACCAGGGCGAACAATGGACCACCCTTTGGGTTTATAGCCATACAAGTTGAACTTGATTAATCCAAGATGGAGATTTTTCGTCACCGGTCAAATGACAATTTTTAACACGACAAGATAACACGACTCAAAATTTACCGAATTTGAGTTCAGTATTGAAGGATTCCAGTCAAATTCGGATCAACTAACATGACCTAAAAATGACCTTTCAATCCGTTACAACTCAACACGTTAAACTTGTATAGGAAAATTGATTTAAATTTCGATAATATCACAGTTAACTTTTTAACATTAAATTACTTTTTGGCTTGCACATGTAGTTACAGTGGAGGAGCAGTTTTACTGGCATGAATGCATCCAAAACAGTACGAGACAACAACTTCTGCTTCTGTTTTATAGATTAAGGCCCTTGCTAGTACCACCGCCCGCCTTCAATCTCCCCGAATCGGAATTAATAATACAAATGGTAAATCGATTGCGGTTTTATAAACTGGGTTTAGGCCCAAAATCCCCAAACCCAATCGAGGCAAACAGTACAAAATTGGTTGGATTTGACTCCGGTTCCTCAATGATTTTTGTTAATCCGAACAAAACCAAATCATTTAATTAAAGCATAAGAAAGATTAATAGAATTGAAGCAACTGGAGAATTGGGGGCTCATATTCTATGGGTGTATACGAGTCTGTCATACCAGTGCCCAATTGCAAAATTACAACTAAGCATTCAGACTTACTTTATAATCATAGCCAAACCCAGTTCACCTTTTAATTCCAAAAAACCCCAAATTCTTATCACAAATTTAATTTAAAAAAATTAAAAACAAAAGGAGAAAAATAAAGAGATTGATATAAATAAAAAAAAAAGAAAAAGAAGAGAAGGCTCAGACACGCACAAACACTGTCATCAAGTAGCAAAGCATCCGTACATAATACGAACACTATGCCAATGGTTGGTCCATGTATATATATATATACTCAGAATCGAGAAATGTTTTCATCTTCATCGCCCTCTTCAATTTACAAAACCCAAAGAAATTAAAAAAAAAGTCGTGGAAATTTGTTTTATAAAAAATCAATGGCCGGGAAGAGAGAAAGCCGCAAACCATTGGAACGACACCGTTCTACAGGGCGACGGGAGTAGAGTTAGAGAGGCGGCGGGGCTGTGGCTCTGGTTGTATGTGCGGAGGGAAGCCCTAGTGTTGGGAACTTGGGAGATGGAATTGGATTGTTAATATAGACATTTCAAAATGACGTTACTATCCCTCGCTTTGACCAACCAACTGGGCCCAAATTAAAACTGACCAGCTTGTTTCTTTGTCTTGGGCTTAAATTTAGATGGGCACAGCACTGCATGCTTTGATTTCTTATTTTGTATTTGTTTTTTAGTATTATATTATTTGTTAATTTCACAGATAAACCCAAAAATTATTGCTGTTTTTTTAAGATCAATATATAGACTATTGATGATTTAAAACTCATATACAAAGTCGTATAAATATATTGATATGGAAAATACTTCCCTCCTTACCATATAAGTAGAAGTTCTTATATTCCTGCTTATAAGAGTGTGACATGTGTGCATAAGTTTTTCTTTTTATGTTTTTGATGAATTATTTTTGCATATATGTCAAACTGTGATTTGTAGGAATGGAAGGAGGCAAGAAATATCCTACCCTTAAATTCTACATATATGATTTTTTTTTTTTTTGTCCACATTGAATTTATGTAGGATACTGCTTGAGGAATGAATATTATGGTCCCCAATTTAACTGTATAATTTCCACAAGAGGACCAAGGCTAGATTACACGATCAAGTTGATCTATCATACGGATAGGAATTCGGCGAATCATGTCAGTTGTTTCCACATCCATAAAATAAACCACATCATCGAGTCTCCAGGTGTGGTTCCTTATATCCATAATATCTTTAACATATACCAGAGCAAATGGAGGGATAAGAGCAGTAGTGTTGATACACCTAATGTGGCGATGGGGCAACCAAGCATCCTCCCATATCTTCATAGATTCACCATTCAGGATATGAATTTGCATTTTCTCCTTTACAGCGTCTCGCCCCTCAAGCAAGCTGGCCCAAATCCAAGAAGCCCGATGCCTGCATGAAATCGCATTCAAGAAAATATATGTCCTTCAAAATATGAAACCATAAGACATCATGATTACGAATGGCTCTCCAACATTGTTTGCCTAACAACACAAGATTAAAGTTCTCCAAGTCTCTAAAACCTAATCCACCATCCTTTTCTGCCATACTGAGAGATTGCCAAGATCTCCGGTGTATCTTAGAATCACCATCCTTGCCTCCCTACCAGAATTTAGCCATGTCCCCATTAATTTCCTTACATAACGTAATCGGAAATTTAAAACATGTCATTGGGTAAGCAGAGACAGTGGTAGCCAGAATATCCCCAATCTTTAGTTTAGTATGGTCATCAGTGTTTTGACTGAAAACAATACTAGACTTATCCAAGTTAATAAGTTGACTAGAAGCCTAACAGTACAAATCCAGCAACCTCCTAAGTTTAACACAATTTTCCTCCTCTGCCTGAATAAAGAAGAGTGAATTATCGGCGAAAAAAATATGAGATATGGTTGGGCCACGTTGAGATAATTTTATGCCTTTTAAGATCCCACCTTCAATAAGCATCGACGAATTGGTGGATAACGCCTCACAAACAAGGAGGAATAAATAAGGTGACAAAGGATCTCCCTACTTAATCCTAACATTGTGAGTTCCTTGGGCTTTGTATTATCCATACCTTTCATTTCTCACTCGCATAACCCCTGTGCCTATAAATAGAGAGTCTTCAAGAATTCATATTGATTCATATTCCATCACAAAGGAGGGAGAGTTGAGAGTCACAAAGGGAAAGAAAAGAAAAGGCAGTAGCTGGGAGGTGTAAATGCTCATGTTACTCTTGAACTTTAGAATTTGGTCAACCCCAAGGAATATACTAGTAATGACAATGTTGGAGGTGTAGGTAATGATTCCGGACTATCCATTTCTCATTTTGGATCAAGCACTATTAATTCTTGTTCCTTTCACCTAAATGATGTCTTACATTGTCCCTTTGCCTCCACCAATTTAATTTCTGTTCATCGTTTCACTTCCGACAACAATTGCTACATCCTAATTTTTCTTGATTCCTTTTTTGTTAAGGACCTCAAGACACAGAAGACACTTTTCCAAGGGAGATGTGAGAATGGATTGTATCCATTTCATTTTGGCGGTGGATTTTCCAATCAACATTTTCAAGCTTTTGTAGGAACTCGTGTTATCTTTTGCTGCTCTTGAAGCTTTCTTCACATGGGTTTTCAAAGGTGTTCAATTGTGGCTGCCTTTTGCTGTCAACCCATGTGGTTTTTCTTTTGGTTGCTGGAAAAACAAGATTCTTCTGAACCAGGCTTGGTGTAGGAAGGCCTGAGGTTTCAATATGTATCCAATGAGGCTCAAATTTGGATATGTTATAATAGACACCCATTGGAACAACTTTTATGAAGAATGTATTCCCATCTGAGTAGTACAAGTGTACGTTTTGGGCCTTGCAAGTTGACTGCCGAAAATATACTGGAATTGACTTCATTGCAGTCAGCTTGTGGGCTTGTTTTGGGCTTGATCTTCCCTCCTACAAAATCTGGAAAAATCTGTATCTTGAAGCTCTTTGAATTATATTTCCAAGCATATGCAGCCCAGCTCAAGGCAAAATCGGAAAGCCCTTCAAATGTGATATTTGGCCCAGTAACGAAGATGCTGCCGAATTTGACCTTAAATTGCCAAAACTTGTATAACTTTCTCTAGAAGACTCGGAATCATGAACCGTACAATTCTCCAGAAACTAGACTTCCGTATCTTTCCAATGATGTATGGCTCGTTATCTGGTTCTTCTTGATCAAGTACAGTCCAATCCGTGAAGTTGACTGATCTGCAGACACCGTTTTGAGCTAACTTGTCTCCAAAATGCATTTAATGAGTCTCAAGCTTATTACACTGAAACAAACAGAAAATTTATTAAAAGCACAAGTTTAACTCAAAAACATAATCAAATCATAAGTTAGAAGGGTACAAAATGATATATAAATATGCACCGATCATGTTACAATTCAAAAATGGCATTCTCGTCTTGGCCATCCAACTAGACCAATAATGAATAATCTGGTTTCTAATAAAAAAGTGCCGATTACTGACTCTTCTGACGTAGGATTTTGTTCTTCCTGTCCTTTAGGTAAAAGCACAAAATTACCTTTTTCAAAATCAGATTCGGTTTCTTCTTCTCCATTGGAGCTTGTACACTTCGATGTTTGGAGTTCACCTAGTGTTTCAGCTCTTTGTTGATGATTTTTCCCGCTACACGTGGATATTCCCTATGAAAAACAAATTCGAAATTTTTGATTTGTTTGTTAAATTTAAGACACAAGTTGAGGATATGTTAAATGCTTCGATAAAAAAAATTAAATGTGATGAAAGAGGTGAATATACCAAACCTGAGTTTCAAAAAATTTTGGCAAATCAAGGTATCCATCAACGTTTTTCATGCCCTAAACATCCTGAACAAAATGGATTAGCCGAACGAAAACATCACCATCTTGTTGAAACTGCCATTGTCATGCTTTCTCATGCTCATATCCCTTCCTCTTATTGGTTTGAAGCGTGTCAAACAGCTACCTATCTAATAAACATGTTACACTCTTTAGTTTCGTGCCCCACTGTTTCAGACTTGAACCGTGGGCAGATTCCCTCAAACAAGTGTCAACAACATCACGACAATCAGACTCATCTGCCCACTGGGCCTCAAATTTAAAAACTTTATGGGTTATTGATCCTAATGGTCCCCCAACTATTGCTCCAATATCATTTTGGTCCACCAACTAAAATTTTCATTTGAACCGTCCTTCAACTCTTTTTTTTATATCAAGATGGTCCTACCGTTAAAATATGTCAATTTTATTTTAAATTGAGGGGTAAAAATGTCTCTATGAATTAAAATAGTAATATATAATTAAAAATTAAAGGAAACTATTATAAAACTTAGAAAATTTTAAAAAATTGAATCTCACCAGCCACATGGCTTTTTTTTTTCGTGAGACTAACCTGACAATTAATTTTAAAAAAATAATATCACATAAATATAAAAATTAAATAACACATTTTTTAAAAGAGTAAACAATAATTAAAAATTAAAGAAAACTATTATAGGAACTTGTACCTAATTTTAAAATTGAAAAAATTGAATCTCGCCACCAACATGGTTTTTTTTTTTGACATGGACTTAAAAAGTAATAATTTTTTTCTCTATTTTTTAAATTAATTAAAAAAATTTAAATCAGATAAATACAAAAATAAATAATAATAAAATTGACAGACTTTGACCGTAGGACCATCTTGATACCAAAAAAAAAAAAAAAAAGAGTTGAAGGACGGTTCAAATGAAAATTTTAGTTGGTAGACCAAAATGATACTAGAGCAATAGTTGGGGGACCATTTCAGTCATTAACCCTTTTTTAAATAATATTTTACTTTTTTGCCCCTCAATTTAACGGAATATTTGACAGACTTTGACGGTATAACCGTTTTGATACCAAATGAAGAGTTGAAGGACCATTGAAATAAAATATTTAGTTGGTGGACCAAAATGATACTGGAGCAATAGTTGGGGGACCATTGGGATCAATAATCCAAACTTTCTTGTTTCGCCAGAAACAGGTTTGGTATTCAACAAAACCGGACAGTGATAAGAACCCAATCTAATGCAATGCTCCACACAAGAGTCAGAAGGTCTTAAATATCGATAGTTTCAGAAATATCGGTGGTTCAAAAACACAGAAATATCGATGGAAATATCGGGAAAATATCGATATCGATAAAAATTGAATAAAAACCACGGAAATTGTGATAAATACATGGAAATTTTTAATGAAACTTTAGAAGAAGTTTATTTAGTCAATCATCTATTATTTTGACATAAAAAATTGGAAGGAAATGCATTGCATAGTGGGTTTGACTGATTTAAGTTGATTATATTGCGAGTTGACAAACTCTGTGACTTAGAAAATCTGGAGTAATTAAAGAAAGAGAATTAAACACCCCCTAGTAATTTATTTATCATTTTTTAGTACAATATTTTACATGGTAAGATACATGAGTAACCTTATTTCACATTATTCCCTGGACATGGTACATGTTCTTATATTTATTATTTATCAAAAATTAAAAATAATTAAATATGTAAACCAACTTGATTTTTCATGAAAATTAGGCACTTTACCATGCTTAAAAAATAATAGTGAAGATTGAAAATTAACTAAGAACATAAATAAATTTATCCAAGGAAGAATTAAATAGTAGATAAAGAAAATAATTATAGAGATTTAAGTAATTAAGCAACAATTTGAAGGGAAATTTAGTAATGTAAGTACTTATAATGAATAATAAAATAATCAATAACATTAAATGGATTAAAGATTCATTCTCATGTGAAAATTTGATTCTTGCAAAAAGAATTCAAAACAAAACAATATAAATATAAATATTTTAGCATATTATCACAAAAACATAAGTGATATAGTGGTTAAGGTGTTGGAGGAGTAAAATGAGAGGGGTTCAAATTTCCTTTGTGTTTTTTTCCTCCCTTTTTTTCCCTTTTTTTTCTTCTTCTTTTTCCTTTTTTTTTTTCCCTTTGCATCGATATTTTCGATATTTTCGATATTTTAGCGATATTACACCGATATTTTGACAAAATATTGCTGAAGTGTGAGCGAAATTATCGACATCGATATTTTCTGATATTATCGTTGATATTTACACGATATGTACATGGATATATTCCGAAATATCAGTGATTCGAAATATCCGAAATTTCGTCGATATTATCGATATTTCATACTATGAGTCAGACCAACGTTCCATCGACTCAAGGTTCGTCGACTCAAGGTTCGTGAGAGCTCAATCAAGACGTTCCCTCAAGATCACTTCCCCATTACAGCACCTTTCCCAAGTGTAAGGTTGACCTTTATATCCAATGTCAAGCAGATCATTACATTTACATTCCATAAAGTCGTGCAAAAAGCGTCGCCTTCTAGGATTCCAGACACAACCCCCTTCTTTTTCATGTTCCCAAATAACCTCATTGATATCACCGATAACCGACCAAGGGCAGCCATGCTTTCGGTCCAGACTACTCAAGCCATTCCAAAAATCCAGCTTCCTATGGTGGTAGGGGGTACCATAAATCCATATGTATGTAAAATCGTCAACACATTTCACATTTGTGTCAATCCAATAGCTGGTAAACCCAACCACATCAATTTCAACACCTTGCCTCCACCAAATACTCAAACCACCAGCAGCTCCGAAGTGCACGCCCCCTAATGTTATTATAGACATCTAAAAATGTTGTTTCTATCCCTCAATTTTACATTCTAATTGAGCCAAAACCACAACTTTAAAATGGTCTGCCTGATCTGTGTTCCTGGGCTTACATTGCCAACAGCCCGTGAGTTCTTATTTTTGTATTCCTTTATTTATCTGGTTTTTTTATATAAATAAAAAAAATAGTTATTTGCAGGTTTTTTTTTTGTCTTTCAAATATAAGTGTGTTATTTTAGTATTCAATTTTCTGTATAAAATTTTCCTTCGAGATGATCCGCATGATGATTGGGCTGGAGTTGCTAACGTTGGTTTATGTTTAGTTGGTTGAGCCTTGTCCTATGTAACTGAAAAAGCAAAAAACATTACTACTCTATCTTCTCTTCCCATCACTTGTTACAAAACGGAAAATTCATGTTTTCTCAAATGTCTTCATTAGACAATGACCATAATGTCACACAACGGTGATTAAATACCAAAATTAATTTCTCATTGGCTGAAGTCTTTTCATCTTATCACGTCCAATTCCTTACACTCGACTCCAAAAGAATTAATGTCATTGTTGTAACCCTTTTTCTATTAGGTTATTAGTCGTGGTCTTGCCTCCAACCCTGAATTCTGCATGTAGAGAAAATTCTACCCAAGTATAATTAGTAAGTAGGGTAGTTCTTGGAAAGTTCAAAATGATCGCTTTCATGGTTGATAATGAAGGTTTTGATATCAAAGCCCGCATACTTTTCTTGGTCTACCACCTAGCAAAGCCTACCCACCTTATACAAAGACTTGTAAAACTTATCAAACACGTTCTGGTTTTTTTTTCCTATCAAACGATAGGAATATTATTGATAAAAGCTGAAAGACTCGATTACAATAACCACACATGCAACCAATCACTTGAACTCATATTTAGATTCAAATAAGACCTGATACAGATTTTAATGGGGATACAAAATATAATAACGGCTACGATATGCTCATATAAATATGAATAAAAGATAATCACGACTATGATAGTCCCCCAATGGAATACAAAAGATTATCCAACACGTTCATGCTCTGGTTTCGTACTGATTTTAAAGTGATGATTGAAAGAGAATTGGAATTTGCTTACTTTTCTATGCATTGTGCATGCGTCTATTTGACTGTGTTTTGGCATTCAATTTCGACTAGGACTGGGTGGGAACTTTAACTTTTTAACCGCCCCTAAATATGCTGGTGCGTTAGTTTTCGGTTAGTAAAGTCTAAGTTAAAAATTGACTGTGTAAAAGAAAAATATTAAGTCACACTGTGCTAGGTGTACCATACATCGAGACCTGAGGCAAAATTTGTACAATGGATCAACAACTTTCCTAATGTTGTACTAGTTTTAGATTTGGTAACTTCCCAATTCTCTTTTTTATCTTTTTCTTACACTTTTACAACGGATTAAAATGTCAATAACAAAGTTACATTGTTATAATTGAGTTAGTCACAGCTAGATATCGAACTCGTGAAGACAACTTGAGACATTTTCCAACCAAGTAAAGACAATTATCACTATACCAAAAACTAGTTGCTCCAAATTCTCCTTGATACATCATTGATTGTGTTATTCTTACTTAATTCTAGTCACTCACTTCATTTGCTCAAAATTAACTTTTCTTTTTTTTCCCTATTCAAGATTCAATCAAAATACATCGAGTTAAATCAGGTTTTCTTAAAATTTAACGATCCAATATGCACAATCTAACTAACCGTATCCTACAAGGATTTGTATCTCCTGTTTGGATTGAGAAATATATGATCTTACAGCCTGCAGCTTTTAATAGATTTACTGTTGTGATCGCTTGCTTAGTACAAGGGATTGTATCTACACATATGTGTTTCTTAAAACTGCTACACAAGTTATTAATGAATACCCCATCCCAACTCTACCAACTCAATAATTCCCCATTGAATTCGTCAACTCAAACCCCATTAGTTTTCGTACCACACGCTCACACTCTTCAACTCCCACAACAAACTGGTTTTCTTTCTTTTCCATAATAATCATAATCTCATCTTGCATTCGTTTTAAAAACCGAATCATCTTCCTCTTCACGTTATTCTTGCTTGCCCTTTTATGTATCTCTGCAGTTAAACATCGCCAAGTACATGAAAAGATCCCCTTAACCCTCCTCCCAAATCCAAATTCTCAAAACAAAACAAACCCCCAAAGAAGAAAGCAGAGCACCAAAGATGAGCCACAGAAAAGTTCATTCACAAGGGAGCGTACCTTTTTCATGGGAGGCCATGCCCGGCGTCTCCAAGGTCACAAACCAAGACTGCTCTACAGATTTTGGGGATGGTGCCCTTAACTGCCTCTCTGCAGAAGAAGACTCTGAAGATAGCCCCAAAAAGTTGGTGAACAATCCTGAGATAAAGATTCCTCTGCCTCCATGCCCATTATTGAAGGCTCCGAGTAGAAGTAGTTCGACGAAGGGGTTTAGATGGCATGTAGAAGCAGACCCTTTTCTTCTGGCTTACAAAGAGTGTACCAAAAGTACAAGCACTTTGAATAATAATTCAGGTAAGCTGCCTGGCAGTGAGAATAATAAGAAAGGTTTCGGTGCAATTGGGTGTAGAGTCAGGAAGAGCAGGTTCAATATGTTTTCTTGCAAGAATTCATGTGACGTGAGAGAGGATAATTTTGTAAAGCTGTCTCAGCTTCCTGCTCTTCCGAGAGACAGAAGTCGCTCAACCAGATGAAAATTGATGATGAGTGTTTCTTTGTTTCCACAAAAGATGTAGTTACAATTAAATTAGGAGTCTTTTTTTCTGTCGATTTTCCCAGAGATTATTAGCTGCCAATATGTCTTATGTTCTTAACTTTTATAATATATACGGTTAATTAGTGATGCTAATGTCATGGGATTTTTTTATTACAAATTTGATTTCTTCTTTTCCTTATATGGCCTTAGGTTTGCTGCATGATCTGAAGATAATGGATTGAATTGCTTGCTTCTTTGTTCAATCTTTTGTTCTGATTGCTAGGTTACGCTAATTGTAGCGACATGTTTGTGTTCATAGATCAAGTCTTTTATGGATATTGTCAAACATTATGTTTGAGTTTATGTTTTCTTCTTTCAGAGACCACATGTTCTTTGGTCTTTGCAAAGCCTATCAGCAAAGGCTGCTCGAACATTTATTAAAGTTGTTGAGGATTCTTGCATTCTGTCTAGTCATGGAGGTTAATTTCCAACAACCTGTGATACATTTTTCTCCTAATGCGGGCAGGTCTTCCCTTTGGCCATAAATCGCCTTTGCTGATTCTTAACATTACCATAATGTTGATTTGATTTTATCACTATCTTGTGATTATTGGGATTTGATTCAATCTCCAAGATTATATCACTTTCTTCATCCTTACTTCTCTTTATTTAGCTATTTGATTCATGATTTAGTTAGATTTGTAGTCTCTGAATCTTTATTCAAGGGTCTAAAATCACACACCTGTCATAAATATGAAAATCTAACTTAATTTCATCGGTAGATTTAGGTAGTCATGTGACTAATCACAAAATGGGGAAGATAAGAATATAATTGTACGCAATCGATTTACACCTAAAATTTTCTCATCAAACATCCGGACTTTAGTAACAAATTCTACATCAAATCTCAGGGCTCAACCCTAGACAGGTGGCAGAAACTACCAAGTTGGAATGCGGTAGGGGCAGAGGGAATTTCCGGTGGAGCGGTGAAATGAGTATCATCAACTAATAAAGGCCCAATTAGACAGTCTTAAAAAAATTAAATAAAATTAGCTAGTCAAGTCACAGTTAGCGTTGACAATGGATTTTGTCCTTGTCTGATGTTTCTCTCCTCTTTTAGCTTACTCATGTGAATGTACTGGCATCTCTTTGTTTGCTAGTGTTTGCTGGGGCACCATCCAGTTCCCTTTGTGGATTGATGTTGTTCTGTTTGCGGTTTCTCCGCTGATTATGAAGGCATCTTTTCGTCCAAAACAAAAAACAAAAAAGTCACAGTTAGCAAGCCGAATATATGCCATAATATAATACACGTCTCAGATCACATTGAGCCACGGTCTCGTCCTCTAAATCCGAAGACTAGATTTAATATGGGCTTCTCCTTGATTCAAAAATATGGGCTTACAGAAACAAAATTGAGGGAGCACAGATATATTGGGCTACGGCTATATAGTGATTGCAAAAAGAAGCATATTCATGAATTTAAAACTATGGTTGTGTTTTGTAGGCCAAATCGTAGTGTGGAATTGGGCCACTCAATTTCACGCGATAATAGTGTACTTTAGTGATATACAATCACTTGAAGCATAATTTAGAGAAATCGAATGTCATCAATAAAACTTAATCGTTAAGTAATGAGGGAGGGGAAACGTATAAGAAGACACTCTAACACTCAAGTTAGCAAGTGTTAGAAAATGAATGACTAAAATATCTTCAATTTAGTTGATATTTTTTTTATAAAGATAATCTTTAAATGGTGATTTAAAAATAGTTACGATTATGATATGTACATGATGAAAATTCGTTAATCACGACAAGTGGAGAAAGAGGTGCAACTAAATATTATCCTCACCAAAATACATTATGGTAGGCCTCACAATGGGGCCCATAACTGGAAAAACTATGGCTATGGGCACATAAACTTTAGACAGAGCTGTTAATAGGAGATGTCCAATGGACTGCTGTGAGATGCTTAGGAGATGTCCAATAAATTTTCTATTTTTTGTTATATTTTAAAGCTTTTTTTGGTTATAAAAGGTTTAGCTGAAAAATTGTTCCTTTTCCTCACCATGGCTATGAACATTATGGCCATGCCAACCAGGGGCAAGGTGGAGAGAACGACAGGTGGGAAAAGAGAGGACTGTTTTGTCAAATTCATTAAAAAAATCGAATTGAGAAGAGTAAAATTGGTGCTATAAATATAAAACGAAGATTTCACTATCAAATCCATTTTTGCATGACATAATATACAAAAGTCCGAGCCTATTTGAAGTGAAAAATTCAAAAGCTGCCACTTGTTATTTTATAATTGGTTCTTATAAAATTTTAACACACTAAAAATCAATTAGAAAATGACAAGTGACTGATTTTGGATTTTTCTCTCCACAAAGATTCTGTATGAGTTTCTGTATAATCTGTCATGCTAAAATGGATTTTTGAATAAATATCTCATATAGAAGATGTCTTTGAAAGCATATCCTCAATTAGAAAACTTAAACAGAAAAGGGAAATTCATTTTAGAGGCTGCATTGTGCTTTGAAAAAAAATCATGCCTAATTGCCTATAGGACTATTAATAATTTTTTATTGTTTTGGTAATCTAAGGACTAAGACTATTAATCTTTTTTAATTAAGAATTACGACTATTGTTACTCTGCATATGCGTGAATAGATGGTTTAAATTCAGATATTGATTTAAAAATGCATTGTCTATCCCCTAAATTCTTTCCAACATATTATTTATTTATATATATAGTAATAGGTTAATCAAGGATGACTGGAATTGAAGTGATTATAGCAACCACTACATGCAAGTTGCTTATTAAAATTTGATTTAATTTTTGTGTTAAAGTCTACACAATACTCTCATCCAATGTAAGTCAAAGAAATCAAAGAATATAGGAAGAGTATGATATTCCATTTATACTTTTAAAAGGGTTCGTAGCTATTAAACTAATCTCCAAACGACATTTATATTTATATAACATGGTCGCCAAGTACAAGTATGGAGGCGAGAATGTATTCTTTTTTCCTATGAATGTATTGAGTTTTAAATTTAAATAAGAAAAGAAAGGGACACATATATTCATCCTAAAAAAAAGTCTTAGACCACCGACGGGGTCTAACCTAGAGAAAAAGGGCCTGAACTTGTAAACAAGAGGTCTCAAGTTCGAACCCCCATGACATCATTTGTGTGTGTGTGTGAGAAATCCCCTTCTCCTCTAATTTAGACTTGCTTGTACTCAAAAAAAAAAAAAAATCTTAGACCATCTCCACTCAAGATGTCAAACTGTCAGCTGGGATCCAACAGTAGAAAAAAGGCAGTGAAACTTTCTCCAAGGGGACATTCACTTCATGTGTGAATTGCCACAGTCGTTTATTTTTTTTGAGTTTGATGAGTCCAAAATAAATGTTGGAGGAGCTACAAAGGTGAGTTCTAAGAATTTGAGCAACAGTTATAGATTTGAGAAGGTTTTGGGTGAGGCGGTCTAACCACATTATCCGTACGACCACTCTTACAAGAAAGAATGACTCCCTGCATTAGGTCCCATGAACCCCACATTAGTCTCATCCTTAATCAAGGGTGGAACTAGGAATTTTTCAAACAAGTGAGTTAACTAAAGTCTTTAGGGTAAAATCTAATGAACTCTTTTTTGTACTTACAGTTTTTATAGCCTTTCTAGAAATAAAAGTATTTATTAAATCATATAAACTACACTAATTCATAGCTTCATTAACTAATTTCCAATAAATTTTAACATAATCACAAATACATATTAAATGTAACAAGAAAACTAATATTATCAAAATGAAAATGTGTTTAACAACGAAATTGAAAGTATACCTAATTTACTATGTATTTTTATTACTTCCATGCAACTAAAGTTTAAGAGAATTGGTTTTTTTTTTTTTTTTTTTATACTTTAATAGATTAATACATATTGGGTTATATTTAAAACAAGTGAAATATATAGGTATGATATTTTTTTTCCACCCAAAAGTATCCCTAGGCTATAGCCCAAGTTAGCCTTTAACTTGGTTTTGCCCATTTCCTCAATGTAGGGGGTCCCCATTTCTTTTGAGAATGTGAGTTCTAAGAATTATGAGCGGCTGTTAGATTTGAGAAAGTCTTGAGTGACGCGGTCTAACCACATTATCCGTACGACCACTCCTACAAGAAAGGATGACTCCTTGCATTAGGTCTCGTGAGCCCCACATTAGTCTCATCCTCAATCAAGGGTGGAACTAGGAATTTTTCAATGAGTGGACTAGCTAAAGTATTTAGGGTAAAAACTAATGAACTTTTTTTTGTACTTGTAGATTTTATAGCCTTTCTAGAAATAAAAGTATATATTAAATCATATAAACCAAACTAATTCATAGCTCCATGGACTAATTTCCAATAAATTTTAACATAAAACAAATACATATTAAATGCAACAAGAAAACTGATATTATCAAAATGAAAATGTGTTTAATAACGAAATTGAAAGTATACCTATTTTACTATGTATTCTTATTACTTCCATGCAACTAAATTTTAAGAGAATTGGTCTTTTTTGGACTTTAATAGAGTAATACATATTAGGCTAAATTTAAAACATGTGAAATATATAGGTATGATTTTTTTTTCCCACCCAAAAGTATCCCTGGGCTATAGCCCAAGTTAGCCTTTAATCGGTTCTACCCCTTTCCTCAATGTAAGGGGTCCGCATTTCTTTTGAGAAGGTGAGTTCTAAGAATTTGAGCGGCTGTTAGATTTGAGAAAATCTTGAGTGTGGCGGTCTAACCACATTATCCGTACAACCACTCTTACAAGAAAAGATGATTCCCTGCAATATTAGTAGTCCCATCCTCAATCAAGGGTGGAACTATGAATTTTTCAATGGGTGGACTAGCTAAAGTCTTTAGGGTAAAATCTAATGAACTTTTTTTTGTACTCGCAGTTTTTATAGCCTTTCTAGAAATAAAAGTATATATTAAATCATATAAACCAAACTAATTCATAGCTCCATTGGCTAATTTCCAATAAATTTTAACATAAAATAAATACATATTAAATGCAACAAGAAAACTGATATTATCAAAATGAAAATGTGTTTAATAACGAAATTGAAAGTATACCTATTTTACTATGTATTTTTATTACTTCCATGCAACTAAATTTTAAGAGAATTGGTCTTTTTTGGACTTTAATAGAGTAATACATATTGGGCTAAATTTAAAACATGTGAAATATATAGGTATGATTTTTTTTTCCCACCCAAAAGTATCCCTGGGCTATAGCCCAAGTTAGCCTTTAATCGGTTCTGCCCCTTTCCTCAATGTAAGGGGTCCGCATTTCTTTTGAGAAGGTGAGTTCTAAGAATTTGAGCGGCTGTTAGATTTGAGAAAGTCTTGAGTGTGGCGGTCTAACCACATTATCCGTACAACCACTCTTACAAGAAAAGATGATTCCCTGCAATATTAGTAGTCCCATCCTCAATCAAGGGCGGAACTAGGAATTTTTCAATGGGTGGACTAGCTAAAGTCTTTAGGGTAAAATCTAATGAACTTTTTTTTGTACTCGCAGTTTTTATAGCCTTTCTAGAAATAAAAGTATATATTAAATCATATAGACAAAACTAATTTATAGCTCCATTGACTAATTTCCAATAAATTTTAACATAAAACAAATACATATTAAATGCAACAAGAAAACTGATATTATCAAAATGAAAATGTGTTTAATAACGAAATTGAAAGTATACCTATTTACTATGTATTTTTATTACTTCCATGCAACTAAATTTTAAGAGAATTGGTCTTTTTTGGACTTTAATAGAGTAATACATATTGGGCTAAATTTAAAACATGTGAAATATATAGGTATGATTTTTTTTTCCCACCCAAAAGTATCCCTGGGCTATAGCCCAAGTTAGCCTTTAATCGGTTCTGCCCCTTTCCTCAATGTAAGGGGTCCGCATTTCTTTTGAGAAGGTGAGTTCTAAGAATTTGAGCGGCTGTTAGATTTGAGAAAGTCTTGAGTGTGGCGGTCTAACCACATTATCCGTACAACCACTCTTACAAGAAAAGATGATTCCCTGCAATATTAGTAGTCCCATCCTCAATCAAGGGCGGAACTAGGAATTTTTCAATGGGTGGACTAGCTAAAGTCTTTAGGGTAAAATCTAATGAACTTTTTTTTGTACTCGCAGTTTTTATAGCCTTTCTAGAAATAAAAGTATATATTAAATCATATAAACCAAACTAATTCATAGCTCCATTGACTAATTTCCAATAAATTTTAACATAAAACAAATACATATTAAATGCAACAAGAAAACTGATATTATCAAAATGAAAATGTGTTTAACAATGAAATTGAAAGTACACCTATTTTACTATGTATTTTTATTACTTCCATGCAACTAAATTTTAAGAGAATTGGTCTTTTTTGGACTTTAATAGATTAATACATATTGGGCTAAATTTAAAACATGTGAAATATATAGGTATGATTTTTTTTCCACCCAAAAGTATCCCTAGGCTATAGTCCAAGTTAGCCTTTAATTGGTTCTGCCCCATTCCTCAATGTAGGGGGTCCCCATTTCTTTTGAGAAGGTGAGTTCTAATAATTTGAATGGCTGTTAGATTTGAGAAAGTCTTTGAGTAAGGCGGTCTAACCACACTATCCGTACAACCACTCTTACAAGAAAAGATGATTCCCTGCAATATTAGGTCACATGAGCCCCACATTAGTCCCATCCTCAATGCAGGGTGGGAAGGAGGTTCCCTTTTCTTTCGAGAGTGGTCTCATGGATGACTACAAGGTTTGCAATTTTTCTACCAAGGTCTCTTCTATTGTTACCCAACCCTCTATGGATACTCAAACAGGCCGTTGATCATATGACTTTTAACCTACCTTTCTTTATTTTATGCGTTGTCTGATAAAAATCATAGCCCTAAAGTCACAAATGTCAATGTATAGTTGACTTATTTGATTGTGATTAAGAGTTAATTACTTTTCTCCTAGCCCATACAATGTATCTTAAATATTTGTCTATAATTTTTTTTTTCTTCCCAAATACAATTATTTGTGGGAGTTCACAACTAATAAGTCTAACATCATTTGATGTGGCTGAATTGAGCATCATTTGATGTGCAAGAATGAAATGATTGGTTTTTTGGTCCAGAAGGAAAATAATGTTTTTCCACCGCCCATATCATCAATGATATGAATTGATAATTCATAGTAGTAAAATTGTGAATCGCAGAACTTGTCTCCAAAACTTAAGAGAAACTTAGGTGTCTTCCAGGACCACTAAATTAATGTTCTTATCTATATTTTGTACTAAGTTAGCCTCTCCACTTGCTTGCTTTGGTTGAGTGTGTGCTGGCTGAGTTTTTTTGTTCTGCTCGTGACTTTTGCCTCTTAATGAAGTTCCTTTTCGTTAAAAAAAAAAAAACACAGAGAGAGAAGATGTTGGCTGTCCTGAAAATGAACGAATGAATATGCCAAAGAAAAGTTACCATCTTCTGTTAATTAAAAAAAAAATAAAGTGATAGCAAAGTTATGAACTTATGACTTACGAGTTAACTAGCTAGCTAGTAGCTACATCTATCTACGCTACTTAAGAAAAAGCAAAACCTTGAACAAAACACCAATCAAAAAACATGATTGTACTTTCAGTTTTAAAAAAAACAAAACAAAACTTGAATAGAAACAGTACATCAATTTACTCCCAAAAAAAAAGGGGGGGGGGGGGGGTTTTGACCAGGATGCTAACAAAACCATCGTTCTCATCTTGCAGAAGATGCACATCCTCCTCCTTCAAATCTAAAAGTTTTCAATTTTATATTTCGAGTAGTTTGAGGTGTCATAAAGTAGAGGTGTAATTTCCTAATATCATTCTAATTCCTTATATTCTTGAAAAGTACATTTTAGTTACGCACTTGATTCTGATTGAAAACTACATTGGCGGTACAAGTACTTTTTATAATCTACAATATTAGGTTGTAATTGTAGACTTGTAGGTATATATCGTATTCATCTTTTAAATACTAGTTTGTCAAGCACATCTATTTTTATTTCTGAGTGGAAATGGTAACAAGGAATGCCCCACCATAGCTTGAAGAGGGCACTCAAAGTATTTTATATATACATATAATTAACATTATTCTAGGGTTTATACGGGTGTCGCATTTTAAATGTTTAAAAATATCATCTCTTGCAATGTAATAAAATAATGAACATTTATTAAGTTTGTATTTTTTAAAATTATCACATTAGCTTAAAATTTAACTTCTTTAGAAAAAAAAAATATAAATGTCATCATTGACTTTGAATTTAAGGGGGTATCCATATATTTGGATGTGGATGCATTGTGGTTTGGTCCGGTTTTGCCTTCAAAATGTACACAAACTTAAGAATCATGGTTTGGATCGGTTCGGTTTGAACCCCAAATTAGTTGCATATGTGAACTAAACCACTCAATTTAGTGACCTGTTTGGTTTGATTGGTTTCCATTCATAAGCATTTAGGTAAATATTCTATATTTTCTAATGTATATAATATTGAACTGCATATTGCAAATTAAACAATAGTTGAACAAAATTTACTCTGAGATTTAGATGTCGATGAATTTGAATGGGTTTAGTACTATAGTTTTTAGTATTGATAGTGCTAATTAAAATTCGAAGGGTCATTGTTGATGTCCAAAAATGGATTCAATTTAGAATTGAACATGCCTTAGGTCGGGGGCGTCCTACTATGGTAGGTTTGGAATAGATCTGGAAAAGGAGAGAAAAAAGGTGAAGACCTTAGGCACCGGCCGAAAGCTATTATTTCAATGTGGGACTGTTGATGTCGCATGAGAGGCTACTATGTGTCCTAACGCTTGAGCGGTACGTCCCAGTTCGGCAAGGGGGGCTTGCCGATGACTAGCGTATTTCCCAGTGCTTGGTTTAGCCTAGAGAGGCCTTCGTCTAAGTGCCATTCATTCCCTTGTGATGTCCTTGCCGAAGAGGGTTAGTCAGATACAGTATGAACAATAATGTTTTTATTAACTTGATATATATATATATATATATATATATATATGCATATTTACATGTGACATGTAAAAGCATAGTGTTAGTTTATTTACATTGTTGACTCATTTCTTAATTGTTTAAGAAAGTTATGTTATTTTTAAAAACAACAAAATTATCTCCACCAAATAAATAAATAAATCTCATACCGATCATATTGGGATAGACCTAAACTTTCTTTGATATCTAAAATATTTCCCATACCTAATAACTATAATATTGGGATAAACCTAATCTTTCTTGGTATCCAAAGTATTCCAACACCTAAAACTTTCTCATGTATTAAAGTGTCGTTGAGAACTACAAAAGCCAAGTTCCTAGAACCGGGGAGGACCCAAAATGATTTTATAAAAATTGTTTAACACTGCTCTTTCGGTATATACTTTGCCTAATTGAATCATTGGAGTTGTTAGTTGTCACTTGCCAAACAAAACGTCCATCTTCCAACATTTTCCAAAACCTGAAAAGAGGAGGTAGCGTATTCTTAGGCCTTGATGAAAGATTCCCAACCCCGAGTCATAATCAACAGAGAAATCAATTTTTTAAACTTACAAGTTCTGGTCAAGTGGACTTAAACAATGATTATTGTTAATCTCAAAGACAAAGTGGAATGCCCAACTTTGGAGCTATTTATTTATTTAGTAATTACATCAGCAACCAAATCAAACTTCCACTTGGACTGTGAGATATAGGTGGAGCAGGCCCCACCTTTGCATGGGTTCTTGGGGCCCACTTAAGCAAATAGCTGTGGAGCGTCCATGGCAATAATTTTAAAATCCAAGGGGGGGGGTGAAGTGAAATTGTATGCATTTATAATCTAAGAGGATCTAGAAACATCGAACCATACATATTCATTCATGTTGTATAAACGGTGTGGGCAGAGAGTGACAGGCTCATATAATATTGGCATGAACGACTGCAGGAGCTCCACGTGTCCATTTTCTTTGCTATGGAAGATGATATATTTGTGGTTTTAAAACTTAGAAGTGAAGAAAGAAAGGGACAGGGACAGGGAGACACCTTCAGTATTTGGTCTAAAGAATAAAACATAAGCATTGATCATGCTTTCTGGAGATGATTTCTTTCTTCTTTTTATGGGATCCAATCCATACCTACCTCCACTAATGTAAACGGAACCTGCCCTGCCCATGATGCCCTAGGCCTTTTGGTCTTGCCATCAAGCTTTTTTTTTTTACTGTTCTTGCGGCTAGGGTTGCTCTTTTGAAGTGTAAGATATAATAACTTGTCTAATGCACAATTATTCACTTTGGAGTAAATTTGAACCATCCGTCATGCTTAAGCACAATCATTTAACGATTCTTGCAATTTGAAGACCTGATATTGACCGCAACTTAAGTACATTCAGATGCGAGTGTTTTTTATCCCAAAACATTTTGGGGCAACTTCAGCACAAGTGGCCTGCTAGTTTTTCACTTGACTTGCACGAATTTGACCAAGCCCCAACGGTTACCAACTTAACATGTATAGTGAAGTGTCCTGTCAATAGCACATGTTGTGTTGTGCCTCACCAGAAAAACACAGACAAAATTATAAAAGAGCTACAGGGTTATCTACTGTGCGGGTTTTAATTAAATTATATACTTTTTACTGATCAATGAAAGGTAATTAAAATATTGGGGTGACGATGGCTCCCCTTTTTGTTATACATTGATTGGATTACATCATGATCACAACTTCTGGCCTCTCTCATAAAATATTTATTAAAGAAAAACTTGTGTGGCCCCACTTTTTCCTCTAAATCTGACATTAATTAGTCATTAATCACTTTATTTTTATACACCAAACTCCCATCTTCTTTACACTTAATCCAAAACCAATCAATTCTAGTAGAGGAAAAGAGATGAATACATGTACTTGCTTGAATTGAAATTTTAATATAGAAATGAGACAAAATCCCTACACTGCATGCAGTGACTCCTGTCCGTGAATTTTATTTATTTATTTATTTATGTATTTTGGTCCAAGCTATTTGCAAATGTTTTTAACTTTATCTATCTATTCTCTACACAATAATGATGATGATTTTATTTTATTTTATTTTATGATATTGTATTGGCATATTTTACTCGAGAGGTGTTTTAATAATAAATTATTTATTAATTAGTGGGTGAAATAAACAATTTTATAAGTTCAAATAGAAGCTTCCCTTTGTACTTATTGACTAATATATATATTACAAATAGTACATTACATTAGTATGATGTTATTACTCTTAAAAATGTTATATCCTAACCACTACAAATCTCTTCAGATTCTTGCATGAACACAGTTAGCTAGGTCATTGGTTGTGCTTTCACTATAGCCATATGTTTAACAACAAAAGTCTTTGTGCTGTATTTAAACATCAAATATATTGTTAATCATAGGTTTCACATATAAGTGAGATCTACCAACATAAGTGGATCTCGTTGAACTTTAATGAGTACATTTGAGACATATTGATCACTATTCAAAAAAGTGAAATCCTAGTGCGGAGTCCTCTGTATTTGGATTAAACTTTTGTGGTTATATGTATTTATATTGACTTTTGTGATTGGCGGTCTTTGTGCTTGAATTATAAATGCAATCTATCGCTTTTTTTTGGAAGAAAAAATAAAAAAGGTGGAACCCTCGAAAAGTAGATAAGACCATTGCTTGAATATTGATTTTGGCATCTCCATTTAGTATGCAATAAAGGAATTGGGTCTATAAGATTGAAAGACAAGATTAACCCTTTAGAATATTCGTATGTAAATTGTATGCCGTGGTAAGATTCGTTTGCATATGTCATTGTCATACATCTATAATGAGTATGGAGGGGGCATTTTGATATTTTCCTCTTGGTCCATTTTCAGGTTCAGTGCTCTGGTGCATATCAATGATCCAAAAAAGAGGCTGTATAATTTAACTGGGAAAGGCCAATTAGCAGGATATAAAATGGGAGACATTATTGGCGCAAGTTTCAGCGTTTTGCAGAGAATGCGATAAATATTTGTGCGACCGACAATAATTTGTAGCTTTATATATACGAAAGTGGAGCGGTAGTCGTAGTGGATGGAGAGGAGATTCAAATATAAAACGATCAAGATATATAACATACTACAAAACGCTTCCATAAACAAAACATTGGCTAATTTTTTTACAGAATAACCCCAAGGTTTTCCACACGAAAACCATCATTTTCCAAATCCCACTTTTCTTTTTCTTTTTCTTTTTCCCAAAAAAACACCATGAGAACTACCCCACCATTTACTTTAGCAGCTTTTATATATAATTTACAGAGACACAGAGAGAGAGAGAGAGACTCAGAGAGAAGTGCATGGCTAGCTCTTTGTTCTTGTTTTCCGAAATTAATGAGGTTATTTTTCTCTTAATAATATTAATATTCTAATAAATTACGCAATTAATGACGGGGTTTGTTCCGGAATAACGGTGTTGCATGGCCATGCAGAAGACTGTAGTTGCCGGTAAACCAAAATTTGACGTATGTCCGACAGTTTCTGTCGGAGCAGGACGTGTTCGGATCGGAGCCTATCGTTGTCGGTCCGAACCCTCTGAAAATGGTACAAAACGTAACTCAACCGGTTCTTCAGTTCCCTGTTCTCAATCCTAAGCCGGTTCACCTGGTTCCTTAGGTTTTCTAAGTGCTTTTGTTTTCGCATCCGAGACCGCCTCGCCGACTCCCGGTTCGATATCATCCGCCTCCTCTTCCTCTCGTCCACCACAGAAACCGCCCGGTTCGAGGCATCATTTGGGCATGGCTTCGCATTGGCATGGGTCCGGTTCATTCGGTCCGGTTGAATCGACCGGTTTGGATCGTCTTCCGAACCGGAACTTGAAATCACTGTTTTTGGAGACTGGACCAGACCAGAACTTAGGGTTGAGATTGTGGGTTTTGGGGATTGAATTGCTGGAAAAAGTTCCGAGCAATCCCACGGCGTGAAGCCGCCGCCTCCGGGGGTAAAGCCCCCGTCGAAAGCAGAGAAATGGAGAAGGGAGTCGGAGGGAAGCATGGCTGGAATAGTAGACAACATGGTTGCTACAAAAACTCTCTAAACTTGTAATTTAGATAGGGAGGGAGGGGGGAGGAGGAAACGGAAGGAACGAAGCGTTGGGGCTTCATATTTATTGGCAAAGTGGAGTGGCCAATTGGGGAATTTTGTTTGGTTATCAAGGGTATTTTCGTCCAAAAACTGTATATGCTAGCTCAGCTTTTGAGTCAGGTCGCACTATAGTGTGGGCCGTGGGTTATATCATATGTTTTACAAGCTTAATTAGCTTTTTCAAGAGACGTTGGGGAAGTGACATAGCCTGGTGGGTCCCAGAAAAAGATTGGTTTAAAGCTTACTCGCGAAGAAACAAAGAGACTAGCTACTAACAGGAGTTGGTCCAAGTGGAAGGGGCTTGGATCCTTTAAACAAGAGGTTCTGGGTTCGATCCCAGGCGCTTGCGAATAGAGCAGACTTTGTTGGGAGAGGTCCCCGCTTTGCGCCCGACAGTACCTCGAGGGTTAGTCCCCGCAATCGCACGGGATACCTTGGTTTTCACCCAAAAAAAAAAAAAAGAGACTAGCTGGGATCCACTAAGGACACGTGTCAAGAACCCGTATGAAAAACGCGTGAGGAGCCCATGGCAATGAGGGTTGGCCACGTGGGGCCGAGTGTGTAGCTCGGCTCGAGCTAGCCAAAGCTGAGATAGAGCACCAAGCCGATTCTTGATTTGATAAAAAAAATATTGTAATGATTACTGTACAAGTAGAACCAACCAGTGACGGACGAACACTACGAAGTGACGTCGCATTTGCCTTTTTCTCTGTGGGTTTAAAATAATGGAAATGTTTTCTTTTGCTGAGGGGGTAAACTGTAAAGAGGGGCTTTAAAGGGGGGTGAACAGTGTAAAAAGATAGCGACAGGGCCATTGTTATTTAGCGTGAATTATGGGCCCCTAGAATAATGGAAGATGAATTGGGTTGCAGTCGAATTACTGTGGAAGATCCAGAATCGTGTTTACGTAGTTATATTTTTCCGTTGACGGAATGCTGGTAATTATTGTTGTATCAAGCAAGAACAAAAGAAAGCTCAGGCCTCATGGGATTATTATTTTTCCTCGAGGGTTGACTCACATATCACATGATTATAATGTTGTATGTACCCTTTCTTCTCTTGAATTAATTAGTTTGGCAAATATATATATATATATATAAATTTTCAGTTGATTTCTTAACCGCAAAGCTGCAACTGCCACATTACTTTTGTTGTTTGTTCAAAAAGTTCCGGTTGTAAGGGAGATGTAGCTAGAGAACTTTTCAGCTTTGAATTCACATCGTGGGTTGTTTTAAATCAAAAGTGTTGGGAGTAGTAGGCCTCATGTGCAGTGCAGGATCCCCTTTAAAAAGAAGATGTTCTTGGCAATTTTGTTATTGAATGATACAAAGCAAAAGAAAAAGATGCGTTCCCAAAGCTTGTTTGGTAGAATCTGTCAAAGAGTAATTACCAGAATTGGTATTGTTATATGGCGGTGGCATGGGTTCCCAAAGCTGGGACATATTTGGCACAAGAAAGAAGAAAAGTCGAGAGCAATCCATGTGGAAGTAGGCGGGGGAGATGAAAAAGTAGTGAAGTACCAAAAACAAATCAAAAGAAATATATTGTTGGTGGTGAAGAAAAAGGAGGTTTGAAGGGGATTTGCTTTTGCTTTTGTATAGCCAGCGGCAGAGCTGGGCTCTTCACCATGTCGACCACATGGATAAGTATCCATGGAATCTTGTGGCTACCTATCAGAGACTTTACAAATTGACGTACGTACATGCATAAATCTGAAAGCTAGTTAATTAGAAGATTGAGGACCACATATATACACTATAGGCATAGGACCATGCTGGCTGTGGAATATTGATCGGCTCAAGTTTTAGCTGGGTTGGGACATCGTGTTCAGACAATCTTTTCAATGATCTTTTGCTTTATTTTTTCTTTTTATGTATATCTGTACTTTGTGCCCTGAAGCAGTCATCAGATAAGATGGTTGCCTTGCCTCACCTTGAAATGGGTTCAAACCCACTTAATTTGGAAATATTTGGTCAGTTTTAGTGGCAATCCTATTCATTTGAACGAAGGAATTGAAAATTACATAGAATTTTATTAAATGACAAAATTTAGATCTCAATCGTTTAAATTTCTAGGAATTAATCATTTTAGTGTTTGGATTTATATATGTAGAATTTTATAAACAACATAAATTACAGTGAAAAACGAATGAAATTGCGAAATGACGTATCTTTGGGTGGAAATTAAATTTAAACTCGGGAATCTTGATCCCCAATTTCCACGTTTTCTCCCTCCCGTCATTTAATAAGTTCTATGCTTAAGTTGTCAAACAATGAAAATATCAATTTCTCCTCTTCAATTTCCGACTTTTAGCTAAATCCCGAGTTATTTTCCTCCATCCAAACAAAGAGTAAAGGAATATTCTAATTTCTATTTATAAGGGTACAACCCAAAATAAGCCTAACTATCTGTTTCACAAGAACCTTCAAATGTTGCTTGCTAAAGCAATTTTAGCTATACTTTGATTCTTAAATTAATTTGTGGGCAAAGTATAGCTTCTAAACCAAAAATGCCAAAATCCTCAATTAGCTCCAAGATAAAGCCATTCTTTTCCTGATTCTCTTTTGTGATTTGATTTCCCCTTGTGCTACCAGTGCACTGCACTCTATAATGAGCTTTTCATAAAAGCATTAGTAAGATTTTGAAATCAATGAGAAAATGTTTGTGGATATTGAAAATGGTACTATATATGCTCAACATGAAGTTTTATGCACCTAATAATGAGCCCTGTTACAACAATTAAGATGGTTCAAACTTTCGGTACGAACCCGTCATTCACACAGTGTTGCCCTGATTCAAAAAGACCAATTCAATTACAAAACTTTGCTCTTCGATTTTTGGCACAAACTATAATCTATATATTTCTATATATATAAAGCAAAAGGCAGAGAATGGTGAAACATTCAAAATACCAGAAAATGCCCTTGGTTAATGCAAACATTAAGAATTTAAATTATTAATTAAATGAGGATAATATGGTAAATTCACACTCTTTCATATTAAAAAAAAATTAAAATTAAAAGAAAAATCAGATAACAGATCCTATTTTTAGGGAACACAACTACCCATTATCTTTTTTAATTCTAAAATAAATTTAAATTTTTTTAAAAAAAAGCCTCTCGCAGGCGCGGAAGCGCGTGCGGAGAGGCTAGTATATATATAAAGCAAAAGGTAGAGAATGGTAAAATACCAGAAAATGTCCTTAATTAATGCAAATATTAAAAATTAACATTATTAATTAAATGAGGATAATATGGTTAATTTATATTTTTCATATTAAATAAAATTAAAATTAATAACAAAATTAGATAATGGGTCCTATTTTTATGGAACACAGCTACCCATTTTATCTTTTCTTAATTCTAAAATAAATAAATAAATAAAACAAAACAAAACCAATTGGCACACGTGTGAAGGGGCTAGTTATTCAATGGCAGGGGTTCGAAACCTGTTGGAAGCATTTTGTGGCCAGGGGCAAGCCGAACCCCGAGCAGGGATTAATCCCACCCTTCGGGTGTGGGGACACCTCGTGGTATTTACCAAAAAAAAAAGGGGGCTAGTTATAATTATAAGAAAAGATATATTAATTAATCAAACCCCATTTACATAATCTTTGATTTTATGATATGGCTACGTGAACCAGAAATAACAATTTGTAAAGTGCATGAGGCAAGGCACGTGCATTACACAAGCACATTTGCCCCTAGTAATAATCACACACAGTAATTACATATATATGTCATGCATCTCTTCCTAAATTAATAGTTTTTCAGAAACCACAGTTGCTATTGAGTTTTGAATGCCACCATCCTCCTTCTCCTCCTCCTGGCTGCCATTAAGAGGGATGTAGAAAATATCATCAAGGTCATCTTTTGTGTCGATGTGAATGCAAGAGCAGCGTTGAAGAGATGCAAAGAAAGCTTCTGCCACGTAGTGGAAAAGCCAGGCTGCCAATCCGTCGAGCTTTTTGCAGACGGGAGGAACTCCACAGCTTGTGTTTGATGATGCTGTCATTTCTTTGGGCTTGCCGTCCACATTGGCGTCTGCGCAGCCTCTGAAATAGCACAAGTTGGTGCAGCCTTTTGGATTGCTTATTGAATCCATTGATCGAGAATGAAGAGGATGGTAGCTAGCCATACCTGTAGAAAGTGGTGAGAGAGAATTTAATATTGGGGTTTTTATGGCAGTTTGGATAAAGAAGAAGTTTCTTCATTCTTTGTATGGACTTTGTATGGACAATTAAAAAGTTGCGTTGAATTGAAAGCTCAATATTACAATGGTAACAGCAAAGTGGTGTAACTTGAAATGGAGAATAAAATGGCAAAGGAGAATCAGGAAAAGGATGGCTTCATCTTGGAGTAACTTGAAGAATTTACACTGGAATCTGAGCACCGTTAGTTTTAGCACTTGTGGGTTTAGAAGCCATACTTTGCCTACAAATTAGTTTAAGGATCAAAGCAGCAGTGGAATCGGGACTGCAGGTAGAAATTATAAATGAGGAAATTATGAATCAGGCAAGCGATGAATAAGGAGAGAAGGAACAGATAAGGGACTCTCTTTTAATCAATCTAATTCGTAGTTTCTCACTAACGTGGAATCCACATACTTTTTAATTCTTTATGTGACACATCTGAAATTAGAAATTGAAATAATCTCAATACCTATTATACGTAAACATGTCAGAGATGAATCTTGTTCCATGAAGTTGACTGGTATAGGCCATATGGTATGGGAAAATGGATATTCTTTCTGAAAAGTTTTATACCGCACAACTTGTTGGACCACTTTTAATAGATCACGTTGGGCTTGTAGCTGGTCTAATTATCTCTATTCCTTCTTATGCGACGAGCCCAACTCAAACAAACTTACGATAAACACACAAATTCATGATTTGACATAGGGTTCGAACTTGTGCAAGGGCAACTGGAAGTGAAGTGAACCCAACTTTTGAAGGGGTTGTTCATGAGTGGGAGAGGTGAAAAATCATTTCAACTACTAAGGTAAAACTTCTATTTCCGGTTTGGAATAATACTCTCAACACGCACGCATCTCACTCACATGTGAGATTTATCAAGTTAACACATAGATAACACATATATGATTGTTGGGTCTATTAGGTAGATAACATGCTCTTATGATATTATAATAGAATGTGGACATTCAACTCAAAATCAACTGATGATAAACGTAGAGATTCAAAATTATTTAAACCAGTAAAACAAGACTTCAATAATTCGATGTGATATACTATCAATTCAACATAACCCACCTAACTTACTCAACCTGCAACATTAGGAGGTGCGCGTAAAAAAGATTTCTTTCAAGTTGTTTGCTTACATCGAGGGTCACCCTTGACGTAATTCCACTAGACATGAACTATCAGTTACAGAGATTGTTTGCACCTCTATATTGGTATAAACTCTCTTTTTGGTTCAACCCCTCGGTCTTGTTTTTACATGGAAAAAAGAGGGCACGAGTAAATGACAATCCATTTTCCAGTTCCACTCAAACGAAGAAGAAACCAAAACTGAAAACAGACAAGACCACACTAAACAAAAGTTTTCATTGTTTAATTGTATATGTTGTTAGTCTAAGTCGTGCTGGTAAATTTATCTTTATGAAATTCTAGTAGTATGAATCGCATCCCTTTGATTTGAGGGCAATTGATCAATGCAATATGAGTGTGGGGCACAACTGATAGGGCCTCTTTTCTTTTGTCATAATAAATCCCTTTCCCCATATTTGTCCTCTGCACTTTATATTAAAGATGTGTAGCATAAGTTGAGAATCATATTTTTCTTTTGTTTGATTTGATGTTCTGTTCACACTAAAAAACAAGCACCAATTTCTACTCTTTGACTCTCTTTGCATATAAGTGGTGATCAGTCATTGATCAGTCTTCCATCCAAATCCCAATTATTCAAGAAAAATTTATGTCATGACAGTAACATCGTATGATATTACGAATCTACTCAAATTATAATATCTAATATGCGAATAGTATAGTTAATTTTCGTATTAACGATCAAAACTTTTCATATATATGTAATAGTTTTGCAATCATTTTCAAATCTCCCCTCCTAAATTATTACATGCTGATTGCACTACACAGCACTTTCACTATGCACCTCTTTTTTGTTGCAAACGATGGAACGTATGTATTGTCAAGTCCAAAAACTTTAGGTGCAGCTCTATGTCCTAATGCGCTGATGAGACAAAATTAAGGCTTGCTAATTTCCACCGACAATGGCAAGCTTGAAAGGCATGTCCATGAAGGCGAAAGACAATTATAATAAAACCATGCATGCTTGAAAATCGATTAAGGCAAGCAATGAAAAAAGGGCAACTGGGAAAATGACACGAAACCACATCTTTTCTCTTGCATATGGCAAAATCTCAGCTTGTAATGCAGACCAAGAGCCAAGTTTTGCATGTGTTTTTATGCTGTAGTCAAAACTCGTTTTGGTTTCATATGTGCGAGTTCAGCCCAGGTGGGGAAGCTCTTATGATGGTTTCTGTCATGGAGCCCACGGCCAACACAATCATGCAAAGTTGTGGAAAAGCATTTTTGTTTCTGTTAAGTCGTGGCTGATTACATATGTATCAGTGCCAGAGACGATCACTATTCATCTTAGGATAAGGATTGATTGGAAGGCGACCTAATAATTGAAGATAGAAGGAAGATTTCACATGTGTTTTTCTAGGTAATAATTTAAATTGGATTTTTCGTTACAATTAACTTTGATTGGTCTCATCTCATCATGAACTATATATAGTCTGTTACTTCATTAATTATCAACCTCATATGCATTACAACAATTGAGTGAATCAACTATTAAATTGTACTGTTTTGTCCACTCGAAAAATTAATCTATATATGTAAAGGGAGAACGAGAGTATGGTGAAACATTCAAAATCCTAAAAATACCCTAAATAAGTTCGGAAAATTTTACTGTTCTGTATACTTCAGACTCAATATATTTTGCAAATTTGCGACTAAAATAAAACCATCCATGAAATCAAAACCTTTGACCTAAAACTACAAAATTGCTCTTTTAAAGATTAAAAGTTGTATTTCTGTCAAAACTATAACAATCCACAGTATTTCACAAATCATACAAGTATGTGATATTTTTATAGTTAAACCATTAAGTTTTCTATTCACATTCCTCTAGTACTCACCAAGATTCATGCACTTCAAAATTCTCCAAACCATATATTCTCAGTCAATATTTCCAACGAAGTATATGGAGTTTGTCTAACCAAATGCTCACTTTACCAACCGAAAGAACTTCAACTATAGAAACTCTTTTGACTCGTTCAAACACTGGCTTTCGGCCGCACAAAACCACTAGCATTATAGCATATATAGGCAGGCATGCCTTAACCCCTACTCTATTATCCAAATATTCTTTCTTTTAGCAGCTGCAATAATTAATATGCTTTATTCATTGTCACTGTCTTAATTTGGTCCAATTTCAGTAAACGAAAGGTGTAGATTTTCTGCTCTCTTGCTTAACCACACGGCTACAGAATTGTCTTCTCAATCGGATGCCGACCTTACGTACAACGAATTAGGTGATTTCATTTTTGCATGCCGCCAAAATAACGTTCGTATACACAAAGTTATATACATAGTTTCATTTCATTTTTTTTAAATTTTTCTAGAAGGTACGTCATCACGACTCATGATTCACGAGGCCATAACATATACATACATACGTACATATTAATTAATAAGGATCTCAGTTGATAATCGGTATAAAAACAAAACAAACTTATGCTTTCATTAACCTTGATTGTTTCCTCTGTCAAAGTAATACGGCATGTGTCACGCATCGGATTATGTCATGGATGATGGGTTCACAGTTTAATTGATTTTATTTTTTTGGTCGACACAGTTTAATTGATTGTTGTTAGACTACAGGTGTGGATGGAAGGAAAACTTTTGATTCTTATATATAGCATATATAAGATTGAATCAATCTTACTTTATCTTCCGTGATGGAATATCTTTTTTTAATTTTTAATTTTAATTTTTATAAATTTATAAAATTTAATATTATTTTAAGCTTAGAACTTTCCAATGGGGGATAATGGAAATATCTTAATGTATGCCACTCAACAAGCAAAAAATTCTTAATTGGGGCCATGAGCTTGAAATGGGCTCGGATATTACGATGAGATCATCGTACATATTTTCACTATTTTTCCTTCTGACTTTGAGCAGTTTGTAGCTAAGGGCCACCTTTGAAGAGATCACACAAGAATTGAGTCAACATCTATCATTACACATAATTCTTCTGAGCTATTTGAGGGTTCTGAAGTCGATCGGTTATTTTGCCACTCAATTATTTTTGTTTTTGTTTTTGTTTTTTTTTCATGCTAAAAGTCATCATATTTGGTCCTGAACGAACAAAAAAAGAGAGAAAAAAAAAAGTACACCATACCCATGTCATGGTGACTCAAAACATGGTTCAGCAAACGCTGAAAAACGAAGGAATATGAATGCTAGGGCGTTCTAGAATACACGGCTGTCAATTGGATTTGAATAATCAACCAAATTAAAAAGGTTCAAGAGCATTCTGAGTACCATATTTACTTCTCTGGTCCTTAATGTTATCTGGTCCATAAGAAAAAATGTTGATCGCCGAAAAGAAAAGAGGATTTATGCAAACTCTTGGTTGTCTGTGGAATGGTTGTGTGAAGATGTGAAGAGAAGAGTCCTAGATCGGAATGTTAAAGAGACTTTGCATATTGCATGAGCTTATAAGGAGTTTGGCAACTCCTCCATTGTCAATTGGTTTTGGGATAGATCCTCAACTTCCTTTATGATATCAGATAGGATTTGTTTATGTTTGAAGCTCAACGACCAAACGTGCTCCACATCACCCAATAAGAGCCTTCGATTCCAAAATCAAAGAGAAATCAAAATGTAACATATGTACATAAACATTTTTAATTACGTCCTTCATTTTAAGCCTCTAGGAATTGAGTACTGTAATTGTAAAATCATACCAAAACAAAACTTAATTACGTCGCTGAGAGTCTGACATCATTAGCTGGTGTTTATTGTTTAGCCAACAAGGAATCAGTTTTGGATTCTATGTCTCTGTTTTTTTAGTGGACCGAAAAAAACCTCTTCATGCTGCCAGTCTACAAACAACATGCAAGCAATTCAAATCCCCGGCGATATCAACGACACCAATTTGTTAATTTGGTCATAGGGTAGAACAATACAAAAATTAAAATAAAAAATTGGAAAAAAAAAGAAAAAAAAGTCTCTTTTATTAATTATGTCATATCCTATTAAATACAGAGAGTTTGGGTCCAACAGACTCTTGCTACAGAAAGTCTGCCTCTTCCCTTCTCCAGTTCACACGGCCTTATCTCCTTAGTCCTTATCTCATTTCTATAAATTCATTCAATCTGACCCTTGTATAATACAATTTAAAACAAATAGGAGAAATGGCCAGAGTTAAAGCCCTCTTCTTCCTAGCCGTCCTCCTCTGCTCTACTTTAGTCTATGCAGCCAGACCAGAACCAGCTTTTTCTGCAGCCACTTCTGCAAAAACCCAATTTGAGGTTTGTGGAATTTTCATGTTTTTAAAGTTTACTTGTGCATTTTCATTATAGGGTTATGAGTTTGATATGTGGGTTTTTGTTTTTTGGGTGTTGAGTAGGGTGTTGAAACAGAGGTTGATGAGGTGGTGAATGAGAGCTGTGAAGGAGCTGAGGAGGAGGAGTGCTTAATGAGAAGGACTCTGGCAGCTCATGTGGATTACATCTATACACAGAAGCATAATCCTTGAACTTGGTTTGTTTTGTTAACAATATCTATTTGTGATTATGTAATACTTGTAAGCAATATCAAGTTTCCCCTGTGTTTTTTTATTTATTTTTTTCACTTTTTTCTTCAGATTGTCTAGCAATGTGAGACTGTGAATTTGAACCATTGATCAATTTCAATGCATGGTCCAAATGTACAGTTTCACAAAGTATTTATCTTAGCAAGAGAAAGCATAATATGAGAGTAAGATAGTGGAGATCAAGAACACAGTTTATATATACAACTGTCATTATTAATCTCTCTTTACTACTGCATTTATAGTTCATTCCTACAGAAGAACTGCATGGTAGTAAAGAACGATGATCAAACGGGAGAGACATATGTACACAGTTTTCTTGGTTCATAATGTTGAATTCTTGATTTAATTATAAATAAAGCAAAATACCACAGTTCATGAAACCCTTCTCTTGTTCTTATACTAAATATCCTGTAATCTATAAAGTTGGACATCACGTTCTAAGGTCATTTTTTCAGTTTGTTTTCTGGTCTGTATGGCAAAGAAAAATAATGGAAGAAAATCATACCAAATTTTTATCTTTTGGAGAGGAATGCGATGGATTGCATTCATAATGCAGGGTTAAAGGCCCGTCAGTCACAAAGACCAATACAAATAACCACAAAAGGGTTTTTACAAATACAAAACAAAGTAACCACAAGGGGTTAATTCAAATACGAAGGCTCTACCAGCAACATGTAGCAAATACAAATACAGACTAGAAACATGCAACAAGTATATAGAAGCCGACATGACACCGCGTCGTGACCAAGATAGCCAATCAGAGACCAAAACGTCCAAGCAACCACACAACGTAGCCAAGAGGAGGGGAAGGACTAGAGGGGATGAGCGAGGAGGAGAGGTGGAGAGGGGAGGGGAGGTCTGGGAGGGTAAGGAGGGGAGGGAAGGGGAGGAGGAGAAGGATGGAAGCCACCAACCAACATGGGGAATGGCGGCTGAAACTTTTCTCTTTTAAAATCATACCAAATTTAAAACACCATGTAATACTTTTACCAGGCAGAACAATATTACAGATTGTTCCAACTTACATAAGCTTAACATTTTCCCTTAAAAGACAATAATTAGAGTCAGTTTAAACCCGTAGATATTAAATGTGACTTTCCATCTGTTGATCTTGATTTCTCAGAAGCTACCCGCTGCTTTCAACTGCCACTTTTTCTTTATTGATTTTAATTAAGAGTTACTTAGGAAGTAAATAAATGGAGTGACAATGAGTGCGAACAACTTGTAAATTGAATGCTGGCTTGTCTGCCTTCTCTCCATCCACCTGTAAGATATTGAATGTGAACATAAACTTTTTTCTTAGAGAGCCATAGTATTTTATTGATAAGAGGACTTAAGTAAGTACAAAGTAATTATGATGCTAAATATGAATAAATCTTCTCAAGTGACTAAATCCAATAACAAGTTGCATTAATCTGAAGAGAGTTACGCACAAATCACGAAGTGATTAAAATTCTTGATTCAGCAACCGAAAGCATGCCTACTCATACTTGCAATACAAATGTATCGTACGATAAATACGTATTGGAGGTTGAAAGCTCAAAAGAAATAGTCTGCTAAAGTGAAAATAAAGTCTCCCAAACCGAAAGTAATTTCGGTTGGGGTTCTTGCCTTTTAGTTTCCCCTTTCAAAAGATGAAAATTAAAGCAATAAAAGCCACAAGTAATTGCTCTCACCTAAAACGAAAAAGCCACAGAGTTGCTGAAGATGGTAATGGTTGAGTAACAAAAGCTTAAGTAATTGTAATAAGTATAGCGTGAATAAGTGATAGGAAAACATCCAACACAAAAGTTTCAAGCTTTTAGGTGAAAGTACTTATCTCATAAATGCATACGCTAGATCCTACTCTTGTCTTGACAATTTTGGTTTACTAATATAAGTTTAACGATGATATATGTTTTTAATTGTACAATTAGATTTTAAACAAGATTAAACAACTTAGATTAGTAACTAAGGATTTTCAAGACAAAGAGATAATCCAAACAAAGTGTATGTTAATTAAGCTTTTTTTTCTCCTTTGAAATCCCCTAAATAAACATCTACTTAGTCTACAAATGATATGTGATAATTGTTGGAACTTTTCTTAAACAATTTAAAGACGGGTTAGTAGGCAACCAGGCAACTAGGCATGAAAATAAGCAAGAAACAAAGTGGAGGAGCAAGATGCCTTGAGAAAGTTGTGAAGCGTGCATGGTAGGGGGGATTAAGATTCGAAATAATCCAAGTAGTTGGCATGCACTTCCGCTTTTGCAGTTTGCCTTTTTCAGTGAAGCTATATAAAACCAGAGGAGAATGAAGGTCTTCTTGGGAGTTGTAGTGGTCCTGCTGCTCTCCCACTTATGCAGCGCCACTCTAACTTTTGACTCATGACCATTCACGCTTCAGTTCAGCATATATGCTCACATTCTATGGTCCTTGCATTGCATCAGTTGAACTCTATTGGTAACTCGCATGGCTGCTAATTAAGTAAATTAGCATGCAAAGTATGTATAATTGCGATCAAACAACAAATTATGGAAAATCTGTATCTCACACCATGCAACCCGAACATCCTCACAAAAGCTTTTAACATCACTGAGCCATAAAATATTGAAATAAAATTAGAAAATGTAGATATGTCGTGCCGTAATTAAAAATTGCTAACAACCAGGCTAGCAGTTTGAATTATATAGGTTGGGTACAGCCTAAATTAGAATGTGAAAAGCTTATTAACCTTTTACCAACGCTTCTTCTTCTAGTCAACTAATGTAATTGCAAGTTGCCAATGCGCGTGAGCCCAACTGGTATACAAGTTTGGTACACTCCTCCAACCAAAGTTCTCTCCCACTGAATATACTCTACCTTTTACTGTGGGTAGAGGTACTGTTGCTACTGCTGCTGCTGCCATAAGTAAACAAAAATACCCACTTTCATCATTGTTTTTGAACCTTGTGTTGGAAAATTACTAACCATTAATTAAGTTTCCAGCTTCATTTCCACAACAATTTATATAGAGAGAACTTTCTGCATGAGGACAAGCTGTGCAGTTCTTGGGAAAATATTGAAAAAACTATATTGTTGGTTCCTCCCCCAAGTAATAAATATATATTGTTGGCCTGCTAAGAGCAAGGCAGATCTACACCTCCAGTCCAATCCTGATTTTTGACTTAGAGGTGCAACCCAACTTAGGTAATTTAAAAATCAGCCCAGCCCTCTTGGCCATCTTGCTTCACCCTCACACACATCATACATTTTCTCTACCCCACACACATACATACATCGTATTTTTGTTTTGTTTTTTTAAAATATAATATAAACAATATTTATTAAGAAGATATCCAAGATAATAAAGGGCGGTCCACTAAGCCCAAACATCCCAACGAAAAACGGGAGCTTCTATAATGAGGATGCTATTTGAGGAGTTTATTTGAGGAGGCCCATCTCACCATCAAAAGGGGTGTGGACCCCCCAATGCACACCCCCCCATGTGCTTTGTTTTTTGTTGTTGATGGTGAGATTTCACCTCCTCAAATAACCTCCTCATTCTAGCCTTTCCAACGAAAAACAAGCCAAACAGACAGACAAAAAGGCCTAAGCCTAAAAGCACTAGAAAACCAGAGATATCAGCCCACCTTTAGAAAGTTTCCTGGGTCTGTCATGGGCTAAGAGCATTTATAACAAGCACCCTAATCACCTTCATAAACAAATTTTAGGGAGAAATTTTAAAAATAGAACTCCAACCATGGTCCTTACCCTCTCCTAAAATAGAAAGATCTCTATATATACTAAATATCCTGTAATCTAAAAAGTTGGCCATGACCTCTTAAGATCATTTCTTAGAGCATCTAAAAGAGAGATGTTAAATCCAACGTGACATTTTTAGCATGTAGAAAATATAGTTGAGACTCACTCCAACAGAAATGTCAAATTTTACGTGGAATAACATTTCTTTCCCTTTGTGGTTATTCTACTTCTGAGTTTTTATTAACCCCATGTGGTTATTTGTATTTGTATTGGCTAACAGCTTTTTTTTAGCATAAGCAATAGTTTAAACTACAGGGGAGATGAGTTTCTCACACACGCACACAACTAAGATGTCATGAGGGTTCGAACTCTGAGACTTCTTGTCTGCAAGTAAAAGCCCTTTTTCACTAGGCTAGACCCCGTTGGCTTGGCACTTTTAAATTTAAATTATGAATGCAATATTGCCTTTCTGTATTTTTTTTTTTTTAAAAAAAACAAGGCTTAATTGTAGCAATGGTCTCATCAATTATACTTAGAGTTATATTTTGGTCACTCAACTCCAAAAATAGTTGCAAAGGTCACCCAATTACTTGTCGTGTTGCATCATTGGTCTTTTCGTTAAACTATGTCAAATTTTCTATAAAAAGTGAGGGTAAATTCGGAAATTCATCCACAACTCTCCCCTTCCTCCGCAACCCTCCCTCCCCTCCGCAACTCTCCCCTTCCTCTATTGCCGCAACCCACGCCTTCCTCCTCCAATTCCTCTCAACCCCAATCCCTCTCTCTATCACACTGGGCACCCACCCCAGCCCGTATTCCTCAAAATACACCAGACCCAATTCTCACCGTAACCCTCTCCCTTCCTCCTCCCCCTTCCCTTCCCCACCTACCCCTTCTTATCCAACAAAAACTTTAAAAACCTATAATTTAAAATCAAACAAAAATAACTATTAGAAGTTTTTGAAAAAAAGGAGATCTCCAATGAGCTCACATGAGAAAGCGTGAAGTGCTCTCTCTCTCTCTCTCTCTCTCTCTCTCTGGGTAATTACTATGATTTTTCATTTATGGATGTTTATGGTTGATAGTTTACGGGTTGGGGTGGGAGGAAGGATTGGGTGGCGAGTTTGGTACAAGGGAGGAGAAGCAATCGAGTTGTCTTTCTTTTTTCCTCTCTCTTTATTTTGGTTTTAGTTTTATTTAATTTTTTTTTTGTTATTTCGTTTTTATAAATATTTGGAATGAATTTCCAAGTTTACCCATGGATTTAATGGAAAAATAGACAAACTTGACGAAACGGACCAATAGTGCAACACGATACCTAATTGGGTGACTTTTGTAACTATTTTTGAAGTTGAGTAACCAAAATGTAACTCCGAGTATAGTTGAGATTGCTACAATTAAGTCAAAAAATAAAAATCATCATTTTTGGGTAAGATATATTTTTCATTAAACTCGGGTTTTAGATTGAATTAAAAATTTCATTTTATTATTTGTGCCAATGAAAGTTGGTTCAGTTGGTAATGTCATTGCACTGTGTGTAGCCCCACTATTGTTCGAGTTTTGCTACAAGCAGTTCTCATTGGTGCGTGATCCATAATTTCTTATATAAATTCATACCGGTGGCAGCTTGTAGTTGGATGTCATGCTTAAATCCTTCTAGTTCGAGATTGTGGGTCTACCCTGACGTTGGTGATCAGAGTAGCCAATCTCCCCCTAAACTTTTAAAAATTATATTTTATTATTTGTATTAGTATTAAACTGCATTGAATATAGAGTAGAATCAATACAGCCCCTAAAATGATTTAAAAGTCCTTACTCCTAGTCAAAAGTTTAAAGACTGTTTACGCATTCACAAAAAGGGTAAAAACACATCTGGGTGGAAATAGAATTCACCTCCGAAAAATTGCAGAAACCGGTCCAGAAAAAAGGATCTTTTCATTTCTAAAACCCTCGAAGAGCAAGAAGCTGAAAAACCCTAAATTTGAGAAAGCATACAAATTGCAACAAAAACCAGAACTTTTGTATTGAAATTTGAAAATGTTTGGTCGAAGCAGATTCCTCTCGTTTCCTATGGTAATTGGAGCAGTCGTGTAAGTCCCTTTCTTTACAAATAAATTTGAGTTTTATAATTATAAAATCGAGCATACCCTTTATGTTATACTGTGTTTATCGGCTGTCCTGCACTATCTGTAAGTCCAAGAACGCTCTAATTTGGTCTTTTGGGTTTGCCCCAGCATGATATGCTTACACATTTAATGGTTTTGTTGATAAATAAGTTAACTTTCAATGACCCATTATTAGGTTCCTTTTCTCCTATCTGATTTGCTTGACTATAAAATTAGCAGAATCATTCACGTATTGGGTTTTGGTTAAATACTGTTTGTTTTGTTTTGGTTAAAAATTGTTTGGGTATGACTATGTGAAGATTAAGTAATTTACTTAGGTTTCTGTATTGCATGACTGAAGTTCTGTCATTGTTAATTTTGTCATCCATTTCCAGTGAATTAGATATGTAAAATGGCGGGAAAATGGCAATGTGAAGTTTGGTATGTTCAGTTGTCACAGATAAAATCAATGAAAAAGGAAAATAAATCTTTATGTGGTGTTTGTATTATGAGTTAGGACATGAGACATGGCTTCTTTACGACCTTCGTAGCAGAACGTGGTTTTCAATGCTGCGCTTGTAGGACTGCTAGGCTTAGTTCATGAATCATGAGTGAATCCTTCACAGTGACAAAGATTGTTTCAAGCAATCCTTCTTTTCTTTAAGTTTTTTCCTTTGTTATTTCTTTTTCTCATTTTTCCTTTCCTTTATATATAACATTGGGAATTTGGGACCCAGGGGTTGATATAAGAATCTGCCTCTTACAACGGTCTAAATTGATAGCCGGGACCCTAACAGGCTAACACCATGAGTTACTTTAAACTCTACATGGAGGTTTAAGTATTCAAACTGGATCTGTCTTTTTGGTCCTATGCAAAAATCTGGTTGTCTACTTATTGTAGGTTTAATTTTCTGTCTTGCATGTTATGCAACCAGTGAATCTGGTAGTCCTTTTTTCATTCTCGTATCTCTTTACTGAATTGGTGAGGTTACTCTCTTGAAAAATAGACGTACTTCTGTCTGCGTGTATGATTGTGAGGGTGTGTGTGTATCATTTCTGTTTTCAAAGTACCGGACGATAAATCACATAGTTTGGTGGCCGTGTTTACATTCTACCATCTGTTTACTGGATTGGTGAGATTACTGTGTGCTTGAGACAGGGATGACAAGAGGTAGTGATTGGGAAATCTTGAAGGATACTGATGTAGTGGGGTGACTTTCATACAAACAAATGAATTACTAAACACAACTTGCATCGATTTAGCAATTTTTGCCAGAAAGCGTATATCTATATTGTTCTTTTTTACTACATATCTATGCATGAGGAATCTGTATTGTGCACTGAGATTCACTGCACGCCCACTATTCTAATTAATATCCAAATTGCCTTATTGTTCTAAATGCATTACATCCCATGGCTAATCTTCTCCAATTCGTTGATATTGTTACTGTTTTTTCAGTCCTCGTGTCTAGAGAAAATGATCTAACATCTTCATCTAGTTGGTTGTTAACGAATGAATCATTAAAAAAAACACATTTCTAAAATAAGATGGTGCCAGAAGTGGTTATGTATAATGACGCAGAACAGAAATGAAGGTAGGCTACATTACATTCCAGTTGGATAAAATTACATCTAATTCATCCATAGGCTTCGGAAAAACTTTACTGTGAAGAAATTACCTTGTCAAAACAACCCCAACTTGTATGGTAACTTTATGACTTAGATTTTACCAGAAAAAGAATAAAACTTCATATAAAAAATACATGAAAAATATACAATTTTTGAAATATATGAAATAATTAGAATTTAGAATACAATAACGTATATCCTGCGTCAATTGTTAGTCCTGTATGGTAATAGCTCTGGAGCACTGAATCTGCACAAAAAAGTGTCTCCCAGAACTTTGTAAAGATGTATATGTGTGGCATTTTTAGGTATAAGATACAAGTGAGAAAACCTAGAAGCTGATAAAGCATTGGTTTAATTTCTAAAACATTGTGGCCAACCTTCTGCTATGAATGTCCAATGGAAAAACGGGAGCCATAGTGCTTATTGTCTTATTTTGGCTGAATTTTCTGCTGAGAACGGGTTAACCAAAGTTTTAGTGCTGTGTTATACATGTTTTTTTTTTCTTGCGTTAGTGCCTTAATATTGCCCCCTCAAACTTGCGGGCAGCTATATAAACTTGTATTCCTGATGAAATCTACTTGGAATTTTAAATTCCAATGTGAGTAATGTGATTTTAAGTGACATTTATTCTAACCTAAAGAATTGTATATGGGGTTTTGCAGGATTGGAGTTGTTTCAGGCAAGGCAATATTTGGACCCCCACTTGATGAGTACTGGAAAAAGAAGCAGCAGGAAGAGGCAGCTGCAAAGGAGACTGATGCAAGCTCAAGTTAACCAATATATACTGATCTTCTCATGTTTGATGACGTCATAGAGGAGTTTTGCGCAGTGATGCGGGTCATTCATTAATTCAATTACGCACGTTTAGACACTAGGATCAAGGCAACTGCTAACAGCTAGTATTTTGAATTCATGGGATCCCCGATGGTTTGTTGAAACAGTCGTAGTTGAAGAAGGTACTAACTACTTTGCATTTGCTGAATTGTATTTAAGTTGTAACATTCCAATAAATGGTGTTTTTGAGCTTTGCTTTTTACAAGGAGGAAAATTTCCCTATTATATAACCTTCAAGCAAACTCATTTCTTTGCACATTTTTCACGACCCCCAAAAATATAATAATTTTTTTTTCTTTCCTTATTTTCATTTAGCTCAGATTAGAGGTAGACGACAGTCGAATTCTTGTCGTGGATGGGGTGTGACCATGTCATTGGTCAATGACTACAACTTTTGCAAACCTTTGATTGTTTAAGGTGTTGGATAATTTTTGGAACTCTATCTATGCAGTATTTTCTGTTTTCAGAATGACGATGCAAAATCCTGTAAGGAAGTCCAATCTTCTACGAGGCAAAACCATCCAATATAGATAATCTCTCGACATCATGTGTGGATTAGAATCTGGATAGAATATTGGACTTTTCTATAGTATAACCTCTCAACGGAATGGCTGTTCCTTCTCGACTTGTTGGTTCTTCCCAATAAAGCAAGCAAATTTCCATGCAGCAGACAACTAAGGCCTATCTTTTTAGGCTGATTTATATGTCATCTCCATCACGAATTTTCACACGGATTGCAATGAACTTTATAAGTACACCTAGAACCAAAGTTGCGACAGCGAAGACCCCAAGTACACATATATGTTATGGCCACAAAGAAAGTTAAACTTTTCACTAATGTTTGATTAACACAACAGGATATGTACCAATCTACAAGAATCAAATGTTTGAACGTATTTGCAAACAATCGGAACAGATGTTTTGCTTCTTTTTAATGTATATGGATTGCAACAAATTCACTGTGAATTGCAGTGGAACTTAATCTTCTCTTTGAGGCAGTCGCGCCAGTCTGGCAGAAATGAGAACCGCAAATTGAGAGGAACTGTGAGCAGGTTTCCGTAGCAGAGCTCTAAAACATCTTAATATATGAACTGCCATGTGACTCGAAGAACCAACACCTCTACCCGTCACTCCTAAAGAATGCAAAAGATATTAAACAGTGACGTGTTTGTGCTCTGTGCAGATGCGCAAACAACCATATTGACAGATAGCTGTATTCATATAATGGAAATGCTAAATATTCTAGCTTTAAGAATGCTAATCTTTACACATGACCTAAAGAACAATGAAGTTTCTTTCTTTACAAATTCTAAAACATTCGATCTCACAAACATCATCAACCAGTGAAGACCAGCATGTTAACGAGGTTGGATCCATAAAATCTCCTCCAGTCATAAGCAGCATTCCCTTATCAGTCCATCAATCCTAATGAAATTTACGGATTTGGGTGAAATATACACAAGCATCCACCATCCAAGCAGTTGCAGAATGCGATTTTTTGCCTATATGCACTTGTCAAATGAGAATATACTTAACAAGCTAAGCTGGCACCAAAGCCCATGGGCTGTCCATTATGTGTAAACACAAAGATAGCCATACAGTAGCAATAACAGAGGACTTTCCAACAGCATATCTCACTATCCCAAAACCCTTGTCCATAGTTTCCTCACGAACAGAATTAGCATATCTCACTATCCCAAAACCCTTGTCCACGGTTTCCTCACGAACAGAATTAGCATATCCTTTCATCCCATCAAATAGTTTCTCCGACGAAAACTCCAAGAATGATCTGACGGTTTCGGATGCAACCCTCCCAGTCACATCAAGAACAAACCTCCTATTGCTTGGCACTGCCAAAGAAGAAGACACTTTTCCAACCCAACCACTGTCTTTCGTCTCATCATCCACATTTGTTGCCTTTGAATGCATCGATAATGCCTTTTCGCTGAAGCCCTCATCTCGAGCTGGAGTTTGGCTTTCATCAATTGCCAGATAAGAACTCGAATTCAAATTTGAAGGATTGGCCTTTGAAGTTGAATTTGCCAACACTTGGTGAGATGTTGTGATAAGAGTTTCCACCGCACCATTACATACAGATGACAACATGTCTCTCACTTTTGTTTCATGCTTGGGGTTAGTTAACCCAGAGAAGATGTCATCATAGGTGTTGATATTCACAGTCTTGTCAAGATAAACAGCAACAGCTGTGCTTACAAATAACTGGATACAATCACCAATCAGGTCTCTGCACTTTTTGTCACAAACCACATCCACCCATGTTGGAACAGAATTTGTTTTCGAAACAAAATGGTCCATACTTGGGGAATTGTTTGAATTAGATCCTCCACCAGACTTCTCATCAGAATAGAAAGCTAATACCAAATTCCTAGCAAAGCTTCCAACAACAACTGAAACAAAACCAGACCCGGCAGTGGTAAAAAGCTTATCCATAACCTGGTCTGTAAAGCTTGAATTACTAGAAATTCCATTGTCACCATCATTCCTTGCCTCCGATCGATAACCCCGCAAAACTCCCAAAGTCACAGCCTGTGTGAGCTTAACAACAGATTCTGAAAACTCATCCGACCTTGTGATTTTGGAAACTTGCTTTAAGCTATTTGGAATTTTGTCAGAATCAGATTTCAGAAAGCCCCTCAAATCCTTAGAGACAACTCCAATTGACTCAGCAGAGTCTGAAACTACTTCAGCTATAGAAACTAAAGCTCCTAAAAGCTTTAAAATTCTTTTTCTTTTTTGAGATACTGAAGGCAAGTTATAAACCCTGTACACGCCATAACCAGAGAAGCCTAAAGCGGCAGCTACAAAGAGCCATTTCTTCCTTTTCCGGGCATGATCAAAACCCTTTTTCGCCAATTGATGGTCCATCAAGAACACAAAATCTCAAGTACCCAATTTTGATTTAGATTGAAACTTTCCACCCGCTATTTGGTTGGTGATAAAAGTGTGTAAAACTTACGTCTTACGCTGTTCAATTTGGAGAGAAAAGGAGAAGTATTTACCTTAACTGAGACCAATAGTTGAGCCAAGTTTCTTTGTTCTGCATGGTCCTAGACAAGCAAAAATTTAAGATTATACATAACAAGCAGAAATGGGCACTTGGGTTTTTCAACAAACGATTGGCTGTCGTTTATAAACCCTAAGACTACGTCAGAGAGAGAGATATATATATATAGAGAGAGAGAGAAAGAGAGAGAGAGAGAGAGAGAGAGAGAGAGAGTCGAACCTGTGAAAGTGAGAAGGGGATGACCTAAAAGCCGTTGCAGAGAGATTCGTGCAGGAAAGGAAAAGCTATGTGTAATTGTGTATGCGTGTACTTGTCTCTCTGGTTCAGATATCTGAATGGGTGAGAACGCCCGACGATCTTCAGCTTCATGTTCCTAATGTTTAACTACCACCATATGCTTTATTTATTGGTTTTCTGTCTACATCCAACAATTATATATAAATAAGTGATAATCTACTTTAAATAAATCTGAAGTGCCCTGAAAATTGAACTTGAGTGTAAGAGGGTGGACTTAAAGATGGCAATGGTCAAATTGAGGGTGGGTAAGTCATTCCCTTCCTCATCCTTTTTAATCATTTTTTCTCATCCTCCATTCTTGTAATATTCAAATCGGAGATTACCCATCTCTGCCTTCGGTGGGGAATAGACTCCCCAACTCACCCCATTACGAAATAAATAAATAAACTACTTTGTTGAACGAGAAAAAAAACACTATAAGTACAACATATGTATCAATTCAATTTTTATTATCTAAAAATATTGACTATTTAAAGAAATTAATATATGTCAAAACTACATCTTCAAGACATGATATCATTATAGAGGTAGCACCACCATCACATAGCTTATTTTTTTGAGTTGATAGTTTATTATATCATCATAATTTATTTTTAAGAACATTATATATGGTATAACAATTATTTTAACTTCAATTTTGTTTTTTTAGGTACATTTTTTTGTGTTGATTTCATGTTGTGTATTCAAGTTATTTATATAAAGTTAAAACAAATCTACCTAAAATTTTAAAGTTCCACGCAACCTAGACATAGAGACAAATTAATGCGTGTTGATGCTATGATATAGTCAACGTGTTGTGCGCTCTTGGCCAACACACATGATATCTGATCCCCAAGTCCAAAATTCTTAGAACCCACCACGCGGCATTCATCCAGCGGACGAGATACAGTTCAAATATGTACCGTTCGATTCAGACGATCCAGCAATCACAGTCTTCCTTCACACCAAAGGGATCATATATTTGGAGCGGTTCTGTAGCACGAACCCAATAATAGCGGGCCGGTTCGGGCCAAAAACTCTCACATCTAGTTTGTTTCAAAAGTAGCTTGCCCATGTTCGAATCTCAGGATTGGCTTCATGTTCATTGGTTTTTACTCGAATTGTTTTGTTTTTAAGTTTTCGAAAAGGTTATAATGAGGAGTTTAGAGTGATGAGCTTATTTGAGGGGTTTAATCCTGCCATCAACAAATGTGAGGAAATCAATGAACTTAAACATTTTAAATGGTTTGATGGTTGGATTGAATCCTCAAATAAGCTCCTCACTCTAAACCTAATTTAACAAGAATTTTTTTTTTTTTTAAAAGGAAAATGCTTTTAATTTCAAAAGCATATCATTGAATTTAATGGAACCAACAAAGACCATATGAATTAATTTAAATAAAATGATATTTTCTTTCTACTGATTTACTTGATATACAACCTCTTTAAGAGGTATATACAATTTCTAATTTTTCTAATGAATTTTTATTTTTTATTTTTTACACTTTTCTAATGGCTAATTAGTTAGACAGAAGCGTAATGAAGGTTTTTAAATTCTTCTAAATTAGAAAACCAAACAGAGTGTGATGAGCTATCTATAAAATAGGTATTCCATGCCTCCAGTTTCTAATATGATCAAACTAGGGGTTATTGACCGAAATGGTCCCCCAAGTATTGCTCGAGTTTCCTTTTGATCCAAGAACTAAACTTTTTCATTTCAATAGTCCTCCAATTCTCCATGTAGTATCAAAACGGTCCTACTGTCAAAGTTTGTCAATTGTTCTGTGAAATCGAGGGGCAAAACCGTCTCTCTCTCTCTCTCTCTCTACACTCTATTCCCTTCCCGTCCCACCCCCATGGCTATCCTGATTTTGAAGATGAGAGAAGGCTAACCATCTTTATCTTGCCGCATGTCCATTTAAGAAGCTATCAAATTTCTTCTCAAATAAGACAATAATGAATGTAGCTGAGAAAAGCAACAAGGATCCACATAATTGATTTTGGTATCCATTATGGTTTTCAATGGCCTTGCCTCAAACAAAATCTCTCTTCTACGTCTGGTTACCTTAAAGCTTCGGATTACTGGGATTACTATGATTGATCTTCCACAACTAACTCCAAGAAGACGAGAGAAAGAGGGGACAAAGAGGTGGGTTGCACAAACCCCACCTCCATAGCCAAATCCCATTCCCACCATCAAACTTTTTATTTTATTTTAAATGAGAGCAGAGAATGTAAGAATACACCTCTAGCGGCATATCAACATCACAAAGGATTACAACATAAGACTTATGCAATATTAATAACAGATTCACTATTGATACATAATTGTCAAGGAATACATAGATGAAACAAGAACGATCTTCTACTCTCTGCAAGTCTCAATATGTTCTAGCTATCAATAGGTCAAGCCCAAAATAGAACTTGGCGACTTGTGAGTGCAGGGATCAGGTCCTTTTATATTGATCAAACCTTAACCATATCTCTCCTATTATAGATAGAGTTAGTGTTTAAACAAACTGATAAACGTAAGCAATTGAGTCCTTATCAATATAATATAGCTACCAAGTCTGTCAAAACTAGGAGTCTTAGTACAACTGATAAATACAAACCCTATTATCTTGTTCTAATATGATAAACACAACATGTGATTATGCCAACTCACATAAGTCATCTTACATTCTCCCACATGAGTGTAGCATAATTACATTTTACCATATCAAAACAAGACAACAATGATCACTGGGTTCATCAACCATCAGTGTTACTCCCAAAACAGTTGTCGAAACTGATGCATATGCAGAATCTTAGAAAACTTGACACAAATTCAACTGTACCAGCGCTCCAAGATCACATACTCATACACCAGAAACACATTACTGTAGACATAACGGTATAAGTGAAGAGTTAGGTACCAAAATAACTCCCACATTTCTGATCCAAATAATAGAGTTCCCAAGAAACTCCTAACATTGTTTCCAGTATGGAAATTCAAGCTTGAACAACAACATAACTTAAAATAAACTTGCAAAGTTCAATAAAGAAAATAATAATCACGAGGAAAAAGCATTGCATTAAAGAAATAAGCTAGGTATGTAGAAATTACCTTGCTCTTCCGCATTTAATTTGAGTCAAAAGACTCATGTAGACCCATGTGCGTCACAAAATTCTTAAGAGAAAAAAAAACTTCACAACCAAAACCTCAGTCAAAGAATCTTAACACCTTCTTAGCTAAAACCCAGTATGACTCATCACGATTTGCTTGAAAACTAACAAATAAGCTGAGTGCAAATGACAAGTCTTGATATACATATGCATATATATATATATATATATATATGTAGAATACAATGAAGTGCTGAAGTGTGGCCATTGAATTCTGTCCAAATTATGGAGAGACAACCAAACACCCTTAATTTTTTTATTTTATAAGACAGAAACTTACAAAATGAGTGTCTCTGATGAAATGCTTGATAGTAGGCCTAGTAATGAGGTGAAGCGCTCCTCGTCCTTCACACTTGTGTTGTACTACTCATCTTTGTACCATGCAACCGACTCACAAAACAAACGCATACCATAATATGATATATTCTGAAATCTCATAAAGTAGTGGCTGCATCTCTGGTAACCTTAATTTCCTGTCAAAAAACAGCTATATATTGCACAACCTCTTTAGTTCCCTTCACCTCATCAACCTTTAGATGCTACTGTCTTTAAACCTGTTTAAGACCATGAAGAAACTTATAATTTGCACTCATAACTTTCTTTCCCCTTTTCAACAAATCCTGGAGGCTGCTGCTACATATATCTTCCGTGAGATCCCTTTTCCAACTTCTGATATGTTTATGAAATTCAGGAAATTGACGCCAAACACTGAAGACTTATTAGATTTCATAGAACCGTTACAACAGAAAACTATGACATAAGGTTGTCTGTTGTATTCAAAATATAGAATACGGTTTCACCTTTGGGCAAGAAACTATTCTAAGAAGTTTTGCATAGCCTAGCATAAATTCACAAGAACCAAAACTACAAATTCCAACACCTTTAGGCAAGATGAAATTTATACCTTTCAAGGTCTCCATGACTCACTATACATTAGTTTATAGTAGAACCCAGTAGATAATTTCTTTGGAAATCAATCTACTAGTCATATTCCATAAACTACAAATCTGAGTTTTCTAAATAATCCTCTCAGAACAACATCAAATAAGCTACTTTGGTAGATTATTAAGTTGGTCCAAAATAATTTTAAACAGATATCGAGTTTTTGAATAACAAACTAAATTTCTTTTAATACTTTAAAAGAACATAAAGCCACCAGCCAAAACAATTGAATGAGTCAATTGAATCCTAGTGTTTGTTAATGCATTAAAAAACACAGCAATCATCACTTAATTGAATCGAACTCAATAAACAATTTTGTGATGATTTTGACAACAGCTGCTTTTCCAATCATAAACAACATGAAATATATATATATATAAAATTCAATTTGATACCTATCACCAAAAGGATGCATATATATACACATATATTTTTAAATGAAAAATAAATAAATAAATGAATAACTCTTCGATTTTAATTGCGATACATAATCAAGAGATGGGTTTTCTTTTATATTACAAAAACTATTATAGATTTACCGAAACCAGAAGGTAAATGTTGCTCAATATGTGTCAAAACAAAATGTATAAGGACACACAAAAGTATATAATCACATCACAATTTTGGTTTATGAGAATTATTAAACCACTTTGGCGAGGAACGAAAATCCTGCTATTAAACTTTAGCCAAAACATATCTGCTATTTGAAGGGAATCAAACCCTTTTGATCAAACTTAGGAAAGCTAACAATAATCAGGCATTAACCAAACATAATCGAACCAGAAAATATAATTTGGTATTACTTTATGCCTAAAACAAAAAACAAAACAACAAAAATTGGTCCTACAATATAAAGAATATAAAGAATCGACAGTAAGGCACTCTTGATAATATGAAAACTTTCAAAACATACTGCAACCTTGCAAGTTATTTCCATGTCAATGTCAAAAGTGGAAAAGTTGCAGAAAATACCAAAATAATAATAATCTGATTATTGTTCAGAATTTTCCTGAATGCAGCAATCGAAAAACATGAATAACTATAACTCAATCCAATCTTTATTCAAATTATATAAAATTATTGAATTGAGTGTTCGTATGGAAGAATCAAAATTAGTCCTTTTTTCTCCCAATACAGAGCTTCGCGGCTCTGTCATGCTTGTTGCAATTTATATTAAATAATTTTAGCAACCGTAACTGATGAATTCTAAGAATCTAAACATTAATTTATGAAAAACTTGACTAGGACAAGCAATTGAAAACAACAACATTGCCTTTCGTGCCTCTATGTACCATGATAATTGGACTAGGAGTTCAACAATATGGGGAAGCGAAATATCCAATTCAATCGATTTCAAAACGAGGAGGATAGATAAACCAAATCAATTGAAAAAAAAACCTGTCCTTTGATACTAATTGAAAAAACGATGCAAGCAAGTACAGATAAATTCAGTAGCATCTCAATCACATCAATAGAATGGGCAAAACTCAAACTGAACAAAAATTATACCTTATGTCATGCCCTGACAATATTCATCAATGCCGTTAGTCACAAATATAACATAATAGTTGGTTTGATACTTAATAAGCCAACATCAAAAGTTGATTTGTGCCATAGAATGACAGATTCATCATTAGCATTATTGATGAATATAGTTGATTTTATTCATTAGGAAACCAATATCAAAATGGAAATGTGTCATACTAGATATATTGACTCAAATCATGAAAAAAGACTCTTGCAAAATTAGTTCATTATAGAAAAGAACTAATGCATACAGAGAAACAAAAATGTAAAAGAAGAAAACAATTGAACTATAACATAAGCTTTAAGCAAATACAAAATTTTCAATAACTGCAACTTTTCAGTGCGAATCTTAAAGTGATCCAAATAGAGCACAAGGACAAGGGAGAGTGCCCATGAATTTGGTGAGTCTTTGTACGAGGCTTAAGTACATTAATTGAAAAAACTCATGGTACAAAATTCTGACTTGTGCCAAGAAACAAATTAACTCAAAAGTAAGCAAAATAGTAACATGTTCATCAAAAGAATCATATATCAAAAGTGTCTATGCTCGTTGATGACAAAAAGAAGTTAAATTGTCAAAATATACAACAGAAAAGATCTAAACAACAAAAACAACAGATTTGAAGTATTAAGTAATCATTTCACGTCAAATCCACATCCAATAAAATTTTACAAAGTGAGCAACCCTAAATTTACAGCCAAAACCAATCAAGATCCAAACTTTTGAATCAGAAAATTGAAACCAAAATTCAAAGTAATCTCAACCCAGAGGTCGAGTTGTGGAAATAGTACTACACGATAAGCCAAAACAAAAAATTGGTGAATGAAATGATAAATAATTTGCGGAAGCAAAACCAGAATCATAAATAAATAAAAAGACGATATGTTAATATCAAAAACAAAACCCATGCCATTTTATCCATCTCATTTGAGTTTCATTGAAGGATATTAAAAATTGAACCCTAAGGATGTTGAGTTGGCTCTGATACCACATGTAAGAATACACCTCTAGCGGCATATCAACATCACAAAGGATTACAACATAAGACTTATGCAATATTAATAACAGATTCACTATTGATACATAATTGTCAAGGAATACATAGATGAAACAAGAACGATCTTCTACTCTCTGCAAGTCTCAATATGTTCTAGCTATCAATAGGTCAAGCCCAAAATAGAACTTGGCGACTTGTGAGTGCAGGGATCAGGTCCTTTTATATTGATCAAACCTTAACCATATCTCTCCTATTATAGATAGAGTTAGTGTTTAAACAAACTGATAAACGTAAGCAATTGAGTCCTTATCAATATAATATAGCTACCAAGTCTGTCAAAACTAGGAGTCTTAGTACAACTGATAAATACAAACCCTATTATCTTGTTCTAATATGATAAACACAACATGTGATTATGCCAACTCACATAAGTCATCTTACAGAGAAATCATAGAGAATAGAGAGGTGGAGGGAGGGCGAGGGAGGGAGGGGTGGGGGGAGCCAGTGATTGATTTGGGGATGGGGTGATATCTGGGTGGTTTTGCCAAGAGACAAAGAGTAGAGAGAGATGGAGATATTCTTTTTAGTTTTATTTTTTTAGATGGTTTTGCCCAAAAAGACGATTTTGCCTCTCGATTTCATGGAATAATTGACAAACTTACACAGTAGGATGATTTTAATACTAAATGGAGAGTTGAAAGACTATTAAAATGAAATTTTTAGTTCGTGGACCAAAATAAAACTCGAGCAATAGTTGGGGTACCATTTCGGTCAATAACCCATCATACTAATATACAAAACTTGCACCAAAATAGAAAATAAACTAATATTCAAAATAAATAAAAAAAGACTTGATAGACCCTGCCACTAGTGGACCCATGAATTTTTTAACGGAGGTGCAATTTTGAAAGGCTAAAAACTCTTTCTGGATTGAACATCTAAGATTTTTTTCATACCTAGATTGACCTTAGATCCCTTCATGCATTCATATCATACATGAAAAATTGTTTTATGTACAAATATTGACTAAGTATGAAAAATGGTTTTCCAGAATAATCATTTTCTCAAGATAATTTTTGGCGGCTTTTATTCCCTACACATCAAATAAGAAAACTTGATTTTATGGGATTTTAGTATGAAGTATATATTTACTTAATGAGCTATCATTTTTAGCCTAAATCGTATTTTGCACTAAAACCAATTTTTCATATTTTGATTTGGTGGGAATTTGATTTTCTAGTATTTTTATTTGAATCCAAATGGGAGGTACTTCCTTATTTACATTGTAAACTTAAGTAAATGGAGTAATATAAAATAAATGATTGAATGTTTTTGTTTCAAGGATAACTAATTATTAATTTTTGCACCGTACGTAGCATCAATCCTTTTGATTCTCTTTAGGTTTTTTTTTTTTTTTTTTTTTTTTTCTGGTTTTGTTTTTGAGAGGTTAATGCATTCCTAATATATTAAGAGAAAAAAAAAACCAAGAAAATATATGGAATATCTGGGAGATCAACATGAAATTGAATGATCTTATAAAATATAAAAACAATTCATAGATAAACCTGAAAAAAAAATATAACAATAAATAAACATGATTCTATCGAATTGTTAGAATATAAAAAACTTAAATAATTTAATAATATAAACATATGACACATCTTTTCGAAAAGTGTAAACTACGAATTATCTTTGTATAAATTCTGGAATTGAAGTTGAAAATTAATCTCACTTATATATTAGCAATTCTGGAACATGATGATGAAAGAGGCAATTTTTGTTATAATTGTGGCAGCAAAAACAATTTTGCTGCCTACAACAGAAGCAAAATTGTACATAGCAGGAGAGAACCATGGTTGGACTGTACCTCCATTCCTGGACTTTTATTATCATTGGGCTTTACGATATAATTTTTTTGTTAGGGACGAACATCGGGCTAGCATTTCCGCTAGACTAAACACCTCATGTTTTCATCTACACATAATGCATCTCAAATATGCATACATATATATATATATATATATATATATCTGTTCTCTTGAATCCACCCTTGGATTTAATTTAAGGGCTCAGAAAAAACTACATTTTGTTTTATTTTTTTACTGCATGATATATTAATTTAACTTAAATAAAAAAGTGAATCAACATGAAACACGTTCTTTTGAGAACGTGTTCTTCCTCTCATTGCTCGTCATCACAGCACCTCAGACTCCCACGTCACAAACAAAATTCCAGAGCCACCCACCCCTTCGCACTTCAACGGGATTGAACTTCGAGGCTCCGACAACCAAGCTCATTTTCTTGCTATTCTTCCCATTTGCACTCAATTTTCTGATTTGAAATCCAAAATCTGAGTGGTTCATGAACCTAGGGAAATTTTCAATTTTTTTTTTGGGCACTTTTATTCGATTTGAAGGAATATTTCTGCATACTATATTTTGACGAATAACCATAGTTAAAACTTTAAACTTGGTATTCTAATCCAAAACATTCATGAATGGCATATACAGGCAATCAAACCACAGCATCTGAAAGATCAAATTAAACACCTTTTAGGTTTACATATTAACTCCATATTTGAAAGCATACAGAAAATCAGAACCAAACGCAATCACTAATCCAATGGATCAAATCAAACTAAATCAAAATCAAAACAAATTTTCTCCATGGATAAATCAGAAGTATGGGGATGGGTGTTGTGTCGGCGAGCGGTGGGAGGAAGATGAACACATTCTTAATTTTTGGGCTTTGGGCTGAGAACATGTTTCGCTATGAGTGACTTTTTTGTTTTTGTTTAAGTTAATTTAATATGTCAGTAAAAAGTAAAACAAAATAGATTTTTTAAATTAGTTGTTTTTTAGCCCTTAGATTAGATCTAAGAGTGAGTGACCACAAGTCTATTGGACCATAGGGATCCAAGAGAACGAGACTCTATATATATATATGCGGACATCCGAATGTTATTATTGTGCGGACGCCATGTATTTTGTATTACCCCTCTCTGCTTTCCTGCCTATTTACAATAGAATCCACACGATAATAACATACAGACATCCGGATAAGAGAATAACTGTATATATATATAATGGTTGATCTAATCATGCAAGTCCTCATTTGAACTTCTCAATTTAAGTAACGTCAACAACATCAAACACGAATACTAGTGATATAAAAAAGTTACTTATCTTTTTAGGTGCTCTTTGTCATATTTCCTTAAACTTAAAAGTTTGGCCACTATATAATATTTTAATATATATTATTTGTATTTAATAATGTGTATAATAAGTGAATTTTGTGTGCATTATTGAAAATTTTGTAAAAAATAAGTGTATTAAACATGAAAAATATGTACGTACATGTTCAATACGAGTATTGTACATTTGCTTTTTAAAAAATGTGAATTTTACCGCCCGGCTATATTGTTTTAATTTTTTTTGGAAAAACCGAGTATAGTTGCATGAATATACAATTTCTTTTAAAAAATAGGAAGAAAAAAAAAAGTATCGCTGCCCATCTATACAATTTCTTTAAAAAGAATTTAGAAAAATACGAGTATAGTTGGGGCCCTATACTGTTTTTTAAAAAAACTAGAAAAATCCGAGTATTGCCGTACAACTATACTATTACTTTTATAAAAAAAATTGGAAAAAAACCCGGTATAGCCGGTCGGCTATACTATTTTTTTTTTAAAACATTGGAAAAACTGGGGAATAGCCTGGTGGCTATACTCTTTCTTTCACAAATAATGGGAAAAAACCCAATATAGCTGCGCTTTTAAAAAATATTTCGAAAAGATTTTAAAAACCATAGTATAGCAGAGCGGCTATAATATTTAATAAATAATAATAATTAAAAAAGGATCATCCTAGTTGCATTAGTTTATCCTTTATAGATATAATTTTGGTATAACCTCACGCCTATACAAATAAAATACGTATGTGTTTTATTTGGCAACATTTTGGCATATTACAACTTAAAAGTTTGGCCACAATATAATATTTTAATATATATTATTTGTATTAAATAATGTGTATAGAATTTTATTGCGCGCCTATACTCTTTCTTTAAATAGAATTTAGAAAAATACCAGTATAGACGGGCGTTTGTACTGTTTTAAAAAAAAATTTGGAAAAATCCGAGGATAGCCTTGCGGTAATACTATTTCTTTTTGAAAAATTAGGGAAAAACCTAGTATAGCCGCATGTCTATACATTTATTTTATAAATAATTGGGAAAAGCCTGTATGGCCGTGCGGCTATATTATTTCTTTTTAAAAAGTGGGAAAAAACCCAGTATAGCCGTGCGAAATACTATTTCTTTACTATTTTGTAAAAATTTTTGGAAATATCCGAGTATAATCGTACGACTACTATACTATTTCTTTTTAAAAAATTTGGAAAACCCCAAGTATAGCTGCCCGACGATACTGTTCCTATTACAAAAAATTGGAAAAACCCAATATAGCCGAGCTTTTGAAAAATATTTCAATTTTTTTTTTAAAACCGTAGTATAGACCCGTCTATACTATTTAATAAAAAAAATTATGAAAAAAGGACACTCCTAGTTGCATTAGTTTATCCTTTATAGATATGAACGGCAAAGTACACCTTAAAAAGTTCAGCCACAATATAATATTTTAATATATATTATTTGTATTCAATAATGTGTATAATACATGAATTTTGTGTGCATTATTGAAACTTTTGTAAACAATATTCTTATAACCGGACGTCTATACAATTTCTGTTTTTAAAAAAAAATTTAAAAATACCCAGTATAGCCGTGCGAAAAACTATTTCTTTTGAAAAACTTGGTTAAAACCGAGTATAGCCGTGTGGCTATACTATTTCCGTTTCGAAAACTGGTAAAAAAACCCGAGCATAGCCTATTGACCCACCTATTGACCCGCGGCTATACTATTTCTTTTTAAAGAATTGAAAAAAACCCGAGTATAGCCTGGACCCTATACTGTTTTCGATTTTTTTTTTGGAAAAATCCGGGTATAGCCCTGCGGCTATACGATTTCTTTTTGAAAAATTATTGGAACATTAAGGAAAAACCGTATCGCCACACGGCTATACTATTTCTTTTATAAAAATTTAAAAAACCCAGTATAGCCGACCGGCTATACTATTTCTTCTTAGAAAACTGGAAAACAAACCCGAGTATAGCCGACCGGCTACTATTTCTTTTTTAAAAAGTTGAGAAAAACCGTGTATACTGTTTCTGTTTTAAAACATTGCTAAAAAACCCAGTATAGCTGTCTGAGATACTATTTAATTTATAAAAAGTTGGAAGAAACTCAGTATCGACCCGCGGCTATACTATTTATTTTTAAATAATTGGAAAAAACCCGAGTATAGCGGGGACCCTATACTGTTTTCGAATCTTTTTTTGGTTCTTTTTGAAAAATTAGGGAAACATTAAGGAAAAACAGTATTGCCACACGGCTATACTATTTCTTTTATAAAAATTTAAAAAACCCAGTATAGCCGACCGGCTATACTATTTCTTTTTTAAAAAGTTGAGAAAAACCATGTATACTGTTTCTGTTTTAAAAATTTGCTAAAAAACCCAGTATAGCTGTCTGAGATACTATTTCTTTTGAAAAAATTAGGGAAAAAAAAAAGTATATCCGCGGCTATACATTTAATTTATAAAAAAATGGAAGAAACCCAGTATCGACCCCTGGCTATACTAATTATTTTTAAATAATTGGAAAAAACCCGAGTATAGCCAGGACCCTATACTGTTTTCGAATTTTTTTTTTGGAAAAATCCGAGTATAGCCGCCCGGCTAGACTATTGATTTTTGAAAAATAAGGAAAAAACATAGTATAGCCGGTCGACTATACTGTTTTTTTAAAAAAAATTGGAAAAATCCGAAAGGGAAACATTGAGGAAAACAAGTATAGCCACACGGCCATACTATTTCTTTTATAAAAAAAAAAAAAAAACCCAGTATAGCCGTCGGCTATACTATTTCTTTTAAAAAAATAAAAAAACCCAGTATAGCCGAACGGCTATACTATTTCTTTTTAAAAAATAAAAAAAACCCAGTATAAGGGGGAAAACCGGGTATAGCCTATACTATTTCTGTGTTTAAAAATTGGAAAAAAAACCAGTATAGCTGTGCGAAATACTATTTCTTTTGAAAAAATTGGAAAAAAAACCCAGTATAGCCGTGCGGATATACTATTTATTTTATAAAATAATTTGGAAAAATCCGCGTATAGCCGCTCGGCTATACGATTTCCTTTTTTAAAAACTAGGGAAAAAATAGTATATCCGCACGGTTATACTATTCCTCTTATAAAAAATTGGAAAAACAAACCCAGTATTGCGAAATACTATTTCTTTTGAAAAAAATTGGAAACAAACCGAGTATAGCCGAGTGGCTGTACTATTTCTTTTTTTAAAAATTTGAAAAACCCTGGTATAGCCAGGAAAAATGCCATTGAGATTGTCTTTCCTAACACTAAGCATCGTTGGTGCTTATGTCATATAATGAAGAAGCTTCATGAAAAGCTTAAGAGTTACAAACACTATGAATCTATTAAATTTGCCTTGGAGAACATTGTGTATGATTCATTGACCAATATTGAGTTTGAAAATCATTGGAAAGAGATGATTGAGGAGTCTGAGTTACAGAGTAATGATTGGTTACGAGGCCTATATGATGAAAGATGTCGTTGCGTGTCAAGCTTTGTGAGAGTATGAATGCAATTTTTGATGACCACGTAAATTCTAAGACTACCTTGAAGCAATTTGTGGAACAATATGAAAATGCATTGATGACTAATGTTGAAAAAGAGAACCAAGCAGATTATAAGTCTTCCTCTGCAGATATCCGATGTAGCACCCATTACTTTATGGAGAAACAAGCTCAGAGTGCAACACAATGGAGGAATGGAATGCTGGAGACGGGAGGAAGAGTTGAGAACAGACGTGAGGCCACTTACCAGGGACGCTAGGGTTTTTTAATTTGTTTTTTCAGTTTTTATTTTTTTATTTTTTAAGGATTATTAAAGGGAATAAATAAAATAAAATAAAATACACGTGGCAACATTCATTAATTAACATAGCATGACATATCAGCTGCTACATAAGGTGGTCAGCTAAGGTGGTCAATGTTGTGTGTCTAAATAGCATTACTCCTTCTGAGTACAATAGCAATGGTGTCAAATATTAAACATAATAAATGTTAGTAAATACGAACAATATTTTAATTTCATAGATACATAATATAATTTTTCACTTGAAGTAAAATAATTTTATAAAATTGAAGAAAACTCATGGAGGCTTCTAACTCTAGTAGTAAACAGTATTTAAATCCTCTACTGTCAGCATATTACACACATCTTTTCATGAATTGTAAAATAGGAGGAAGGTGCTCTCTATAAATAGTGAAATTTAAATTGGAATTTAATCTCACTGTCATCACTCATCAAGGCATGATGAAGGTGGAAACAATTCTTGTTATAATTGCGGCACTGAAAGCAATGTTACTTAAAGTTATCAACAAAATTCAATCGACTACTTCCGTCAATTAAAACCCAACCCACATGCTGCGTGCGTGCAGTGACATTATTGCCCTTTGACCAAAGATGGTAGGAGAGAACTAGAGTGTTTTTCATTCCATGGTAGAATTCTAGAACCACATATATGACTTGGGTAGAAGACCCACTGCAAGTGGCACTATATTCCAATCCAAGACTCAAGACTCAACCAACTCCAGTGCACCATGATCTTGCCACGCCAGCACAGGTGCAAACAGACCTGTCTTTGTGGCCATTGGATTGCGTGCGATGGTCACTCTTATTGGAGATGAGATGAGATCAGAGCCACATCAAGGCTGACTGGGTAAAACCTCAAAATGACAAATGAGTCCTAGAAACCTCTGTGTCTTCCAAAGAATTAGCTGTAAATCCCGAAATAGATTCTAAACCACAATTGTGAACTTGTTTTTGATGAAATTTGATGCCGAGCCGCCGCAGTTGGAAACATCATATGATCGTGTAAATTTGAAGGACGTCGGTCCCTCTGCCACGTGGCGGCAAGCTTGTACGTGGCTCAAAAGCAACCAAACTTCGAGTTCTCCTAGGAAACCTCAATCGACCGCGTGGCAGCACGTGTGTTGAATAAAAACCTAACAACAAACTATGATATAAATGTGAATGGAAAATGATTAAAACTTGTCAGCTGATGAGGCAAATTGAAAAGGAAGAAGAGTTTTGGGTGGGTTATATAATTGATCAAGGCACTCATTCTTCATTTATATATACTATATGCATATATAACAGAGAGCACTGTTGTTCCAAGCTGCGCTGCGCGTTCGCATTTGCCAAAATTGCAAAGATTTCTGCTCCTCCTCTATCTATCAACTGGTCAGTATTGATTTTATTTATGCTTTTCTTTCCAAGTTTTGCACAAGAGTTTTCATCCATAAAAATATTTAGATCAATGTTATATTATGTTGATGGAGTTCTAGAGAGAGAGAGAGAGAGGGTGCATGTGTGTTTTGATCTGGGTTTTATAAAAAGTTTTCAACAATCCTGGTTTTCTTTTCTTCTTTCTTCCTTAATTTCTGGTTAGAGATTTGGATATATCCGAATGAATTGCCACCAGTATTTCCGGGTCAAACCAATTATATTTCTATACAATGCATTTGCCGTCCTTAAAACGACTTTGAATATTCCAAGCTAATCATCGACAAAATCTTGGTCTTTCTAGCTCCTTCAATAAGAGCAAAGCTGGGGATCCTAGATATTCATGAAATATTTTTTATTTAATGATAGTATATATGTGCTGTAATTCATCTAATGTCATATGATTTGACTTAAGAAACAAGCTTTATATAGACGACGCCGCTGTCTTATCCCTTGTACAAGTTATTTTTTTTAGACGCGTTGTTTTCAGCATGTGTTTTGAAAGGTCTCAAACTCCTCCATATATGTATTCATATACAGCTATCAACAAAACCAGCAATGCTATCTCCTTGTCGTTGTGATAAAGTAGCAGAAAATTACTCCTACATTCGCTAAGGAAGGAAGGAAGGAAGAAGAAGAAGAAGAAGATGGAGATTTTTTACCGGCCCTATATCGACCCCGAATTCGAATGCCTTATTGAAAGAATCTACCCTCCATGGTATTACATTAACTTTTATCATTCGTAAACTTAATTTATTTTATGCTGGAAGCATCGATAATGAATGGCTGGTATGGTTTGGTTTTGCAATTTGCAGGGTTTGTATCGACAATGACTCATACAAAGATTGTACGCTTGTGAAGGTTAGATGCATATCATCAATAGTATTAATTAATTAACAAATTAAATTCATTCATAGAGTCTATATATATAAATTATCTTGTTGGTGGTTTATGGATGTAATTCTTCGCCGTTGTTTTCTATTTGCCTAGTTGGGTGTCCATGACCCATAGAGATGTTAGAGGAGATTAATTTATTGTTTCGTCGCTAATCTGGTTTAAAGGTCATAAACCCATAATCCCACTTCCCTGAACTCAACTAGACTTATATATATACAAGGACCAATAATAGAGAGAGAGAGAGAGAGAGAGAGAGAGAGTTCTGTGTTGTCTGATATCCACCGACACCGAGTGGAGGGCCACTAGAAAACTAGGAACCATTATTATTTTGAGAGAAAGTGTAAGCTTTTGTTGTTGTCGTCATTTATTTTCTTTTTCGCTTTTCAGTTTTCACGCCAAGCCAGGCCTTGGTTAACAGTTTCCATGCACGTTATATATCGTCACTACAACTTAATTGTCTATCCATACACAACTAAGTCCTTCACAGGCAGTGGCAAACCCTAACCAGATGACGCCATCTAGTTGTACAGAAACCTAACTAGACCATAAAGCCTTGAATTTAAACTATCTGAACCTCTAAACCTCATGGCACTTTAGTATGTAGTGTGTGTGTGAGAAATCTCCCTCCCCTTATCATTTAGACTATCGCTTGTATTAAAAAAAAAAAAAAACCTATCTGAACCTTGACCCTATTATTTTACATGCAACAGAGTCGTAGAGTTGAAAAGGTTCCTTTGTTAAGACATAAGAGTAAGAAAATGACATATGCATGAGAGGAAATATACTGATGTTGTTGTCGTTTATATATTGATTAATAATTAATTTACAGGTTGACAGTGCAAACAAGCACGGGATTTTGCTAGAGATGGTCCAAGTTTTGACAGATCTTGACCTTGTTATTTCCAAATCATACATATCCTCTGATGGTGGATGGTTTATGGATGGTAATTACACTTCCTCGCCACCTTCATCACACACAGTGGAATTTTATTATAATATTATCCAATTTTTTATTTTTTATATATTAGACATGCTTTAGATAATTTTATTTACTCGTTTTTATTGAGTTTTGTTGTATATAATTATGATCGCTTTCTGAGCTATGTATGAGTTATCCACGAGTAGTGGCTGCCGGATTTTCATGTGGGTCTGTTTTGATTGCATGGTGGTGCAGTGTTCCACGTGACGGATCAACTCGGCAACAAAATCACCGACGAAAGCCTCATACTTTATATTCAGCAGGTCTTTCTCTCTCTCTCTCAAAAACTTTTTTTTAACCGACGTAAACACTATGTGGCATGTTGTTCGTGTCCACCTAAATTATAACATAAATCACATAGGTATATGTGAATTTGTAACACCACATTGAGTTATCACATAGGAACTAGCACAAAGAGTAATTTTTCCTCAATCCATCCGGCTAATTTTAGAGGTGTAAATTGAGAGTCGAACTGAACCAACATGATCCAAAACATTTGTGGCCCGGTCTCTTCTAAATTGGCCCCCAATGAAGCCATGTCGTCCCAGACAAAGCGCATAATATATATTTCCTCCTCATACACTAGTTCTGTTGTTTCGTTTTGTTTTAATCATAACTAATAAATTTGCAGGCACTATGTGCTAGCAGGGGAGGGATTTCAAAGGAGGTTAGACTATGCCCAGGAAGAAATGTGACACCCGGGCTGAAGGACCTAGCCCTAGAAATGACCAGCAAGGACCGACCGGGCCTAGTGTCTGAGATATCCGCGGTCCTTGTTGAGTTGGGCTGCAACATCACTACTGCCGTGGCTTGGACCCACGGTACCCGGGCGGCCAGCATTTTCTATGTTGAAGATGGGCTGGAAGGTGGGCCCATAACAGACCCAATTCGGCTGGCCCATGTACAGGAGCAGCTAGAAAATGTAGTTAAAGCCCATCATGAGGAGGGGGAGAAATGGAGTGTAAGGCTGACCACCCCGGCAGGTGGCCACACCCACAAGGAGCGGCGGCTCCACCAGTTGATGTATGCCGACGAGGACTATGAAAGTTGTCGTGGTTGTGACGGTATTGGCAGCAGTGCACACAAGAAGGGTTGTGATCGGACCCATGTGTACATAGAGAGTTGTAAGGAGAAAGGGTATTGGATTGTGAATGTGAGGAGCAGAGACCGACCCAAACTACTGTTTGACACCGTGTGTGCCCTAACCGACTTGCAATACGTGGTGTTCCATGCGGTGGTTGCCTCCAGGGGCACCCTGGCAGATCAGGTAGGCACGTTATTAATTGAGCTTGTGCATAGCAATTAGTAACTGAAATTTGTCCCATGTTCTGTCTTTGTATGGTGTTTGATGTTATTTGAATGTGAAATATGTGACATGTACAGGAGTATTTTGTCCGTCATAAGGATGGCTACACTTCGAATAAAGAGAGTGAGAGGCACAAGCTTACCCTGTGCTTGATTGCTGCAATAGAGAGAAGGATCTCACAGGTATGTCTTAACTTGTTATCTATTAGATTTTCTAGTTATGATATATATGTGCTCATTATATAAATTCTTATAGTCATTCCACATATTAATTATCATATATCAAGTTTGTAAATGTGATATTTCTAGCATTACTCGTGTGTTACTGAGTGATGACGGAAATAATACTTTGGCAGGGCTTGATGTTGGACCTGTGCGCTAAAAATAGAATGGGATTGTTATCAGACATCACAAGGGTTTTCCGAGAGAATGGACTATCAATGTCGAGGATTGAGATTGGAACACGTGGTGAAAGAGCAGTAGGATCAATCTATGTAACGGATGCTTCGGGGGATGAAGTAAATCCAAACGCAGTGGAACTGGTGAGAAAGGAGATTGGAGAATCCATCATTGCAGTTCACAAATCCCACAAGTGGGCTCCACAGGCCTCCTCCTCCTCAAGGACAAGCCACAAAATACACAACACAAGAATAGAAGAACAAGACAGGCCCAGATTCTCACTTGGAAGCTTGGTCTGGTCTCATCTGGAGCGCCTTTCTAGCAGTTTTGGGGCCATCAAATCATAATTAAGCTCCTAAGTAATCAATTAATTAATGTGGTGCTTTTAATCAGGCTTAAGGTTGTGTCTGTAAATAAGTGTGTGATCAGGGGTCAAGGTAGTTCTCTTCCTAGACAGCTTGTGTTTTTTCTTTGTACAGATTTGTTTTATTACTTTTTCTTTTTTAAGTAACTGTAGGAAGATTTGAACCTTAGATTTTAGCTTCAGCCTCATCCCACGCCACTTGAGCAAAGTCTCATGGGCATTCATTGTACAGATTAGTTTCAAATCCAAGAATTTTTATGCATAATTTATCTCTAAAATGAGGAACATATTTACATTATACAATCTGCACTCCACATAAACTATCAAACCAAAATATGTTAGGAGAACTACAGGATCAGCTGATTTAACGATTTTTCTCTAAAAGCTAATGGAATGGAGCAAGTTGATCACAGAATGGAAGTTCAGGGGGTTTTCGAAAAACCACAGGAGTATTTCAACAAATAAGCCTAAATAAATATATATTTGTGGAACCCCTTGTTCGAGTATTTCTATATAAATATATGTTCGACCCGACCCAAGATATAACCCTTTTCACATGCAAAATGAGTTATAAAAGTAGAATTTGGCAAACTCAGTCAAAATAGTTTGTCACTCATTAAAATAAGTCATTTTCATACATTTCCCTAATATATATTGGCAAAAATCAGAATTAACTTATTACCAAAAAAATTGATTTGCATTAGGGTTATGCTAGGGAGACCAACTTGGGATACCAACTTGTGTACCAACTCTCTAATAGAGGTGAAGCCCACCAACACAATGGGTCCCATGCTCTATTAGAGAGTTGGTCTCCCTATCATTTTCCTTTGCATTAACAACACCAAAGGTTTGAACAGGAACTGTTATACACATCCTCTCACCCCCATTTGGTGTGAGGAAATCACCATTCTATTAACGACATTCACCAAATAAAAAAGAAAAAAGAGAGAGAAAGAAAAGGCATTCACACCTACTCATGAACATTTTACAAGAATGGAAACCAATGGCTAGTACAGGTTTGAACCAAACCAATGCAAGACCAAGACATAATCAGAATGTATTGAAAACTACGCCTATCATTTTCGAAGACATAAAAGTAAAAGTTTTCTATGTTATATGTTATATATAATTGTCAACACGGTTTACATCTCTCAGGTCACCAGCTATTACTGAACTTCTCTACACAATCAAACAGCACATGCAAATTTTCTAGACTTCTTTTAACAAGCGAGGCCACATTCTTTTCTGTTTTAGTCTTATAAAAATCTTCAACCTTGATCTTGAACGAGTTTCTCACGAAACTTAACCTTCCTGAAGGAACAAACAACTATAAGAAAAACAAAAACAAACACTACCAGTACGGACCAGGATGAGCATAACAAAGCACAACTTTATATGAAATAAACAAATCAAGATTATTGCGTGGTGCTGTATTTTGCTACACTTATAAATACATTCTTCATAAGAAACAATTATCCAGTATCAGGCGTTATGTACAATAATACAGTTTCCATAGCCAAACGAAGACTAAAGAAACCTTCCACAATCTATTCACAATAACAGATGAATGGGAAGAATAGGCCATATTGACCTAAAAAGGGTTCTTATGGAAGTAATCATATAACATCAATGTCTTCAACGTCAAGCCAGTCATTAGATTCTTTGGTCTCCAGGTTACAGGAACTTACCTGCTCAGACCCAACATGTCTAATCTCAACAGAGTTGATTTCCTTGTCTGAATCAGCAGAGGTTCTGCTTAGCTGAACCCAATCTCTTGAGTCTTTTGTTGAAGAATCAGAGCCAGATGTGACCTTCTTGTAACTTGAGGGCGCCTCTCCATCATCATCCTCAAGATCACTGAAAGATACATCCTCGTCATTCTCTATAGGGATGGAGGTTTCCCCAACACCATCTATCTCTGAAGTTTCCTCTTTCAACCAATCATCAGCATCATCCTCATATTTCTCATCCGCAACTTTGGAGGAAGAATTAGAAAGTGGCTGTTGAAATTTGGTCTCTTTCAATGGTCCTTCCTCAATAACAGGCTTGTCAATAATTTGGATCTCACTACTCTGAACTGTGTGCTTCTCAGTCTCAAGATCAACTGCCGCTGGTTGAGGAGCTGATCTGATGGTAGATGCATGGGGAGGCACTAGGTCAGATTGAACACTAGGCGGCACAGAAAGATGCTGTTCTTTTGGGGAATCAGCAATTCCTTTCGCATAAATAGTGCCACTTCCAGAAGGGTCTGATTCTTGCTTTTCATTAGCTCCCTTCTTCAACTCATAAGACAACATTGCTCTAGCTTCCACTATCTGCAGACATATCATTAAGTCAAGCAAAGCATTGTTGCTGGCAAAAAAATTAATAACCCACCAAAAAAAGGCAATGAACAAGAACAATGAAAAGGGAGTTTTGGGTCAGTGCCGCATAGAATCAACTTACCTTGGGTGTAGACAGAAGCTCGGCATCATGTTTACTGAGTCTAGGATGCAAGAGCACGAAGTAAATCATCCAAAAGTGAGCCTCGCTCATATGCTCAGGGCAAAGTTCAATCCTGAGAGCAGCCAATGAAGGTGCAAGCCGTTCAACAGCCAGAGCATGCTCTTGTTGGACCTCAGACAATTCAAAATCTGGAAAAGCAAACTCACAAGTCACAACAATCTTATTCCAATTCCCCACAAGTTTCAATGGAGAGAATAATCAACGACATGTATTATGACAATAACTTACTTGAATAAATTTAACTCAGCAACAAATTCAACAAAAGTTCCATTGTCAATTTCAATACTATTAAAGTTTTAAGCCCTTAAATCACAACATGATGAACAGATATATACCTTATTATTCAATCCCTTCAATTCAAATTAACAATTGAAACAAATACGAAAGGAAAAATCCACATGGGCAACACAAATACCTCAAATTCATGCTTTACGAACACTACATTGACCATAAATAACACAAATTTACAATAAGATGAACAAATGATTCATCAAGCCGACGCACATTGAATTGAATTACCCAAAAAATTGTCAAATTCGAAGCGAAACATACCATCTGAATCTTCATCATCGGAGAGAGGGAAATCCAGCCAAGTCTCCGGATGCATAGAGACATTCCTGACGAACGCGAGAACCTCCTGGGTCACTCCAAGAGCAGCCCCAGCTGCCTCAGCCTCCTCCTCCGATCCAAACTGAAGCAAATTCGAAGCGATCTTAGTGAACTCCGAGACCGCTATGTTACTCGACAGCTTCGAGATCCCGCTCTTGAACTTCCCTCCGATCTCAGCAAAGTCGCTGCGAATTCCCGCGATGACGTCCTCATCAGCAGGTTCGAGATCGGCGGATTGGGGCTGTGCGGACGGGTTAGGAGGATGGGTCGGATCGGGCGGCGGGGCGAGGAAGGAGGCGACGCCCCAGAACTGGCGGGACAGGGTTTTGGTGAGCTCGGAGAGGTCGCCTTTGACTGTGGGAGTTGACGGCGAACCGGATTGGGGGTCGGGTTGCGGATCGGGTGGCGATGAATTTGGGTCTGTATTGGAGCTAGGGTTCGTATTGTGGTAAACGTCGTCGTCTTCGTCGTCGAGCTTGAGTGAGTTAGCGATGGATTTCGCGAACCACGCCATTGAGAAATGTGGATGGATAGAGATGATCGCCGATTCACAGAGCCAAGGCTAATAATGCTGTTCCTTCCCTCAACTGACTTGCAGAGTCGGCCTTCTTAACTGGGACTTAGAGTTTGTCATACGTCGCCGTTTTGATATATCTTAATTTTATATTTTTTGGTCCGCAAATTTACATTATTGTACTTCAAATGTATGTTTTTTTTTGCTTTGCTTATTCTGAAATGATATGTTTCGTCTAGTCTTTTTGTTAGGATTTCGGAATAAACCTTCATGAAATTTGTTTTGGCATAGTAGGCGGATCGTCAATTTAACAAAATAATAATGCAACTGTATAGTATTTCCCTGTTTTGGACTAGAAGTCTGCTTGTGAAAACCAAAAAATAAAATATAAGAAAGACTTACTTAAATTGTGCTAATGCCACTTGAAACTTAAAAAGAGAGTGGAAAATAAGAGGGCTGGAGAATGTTGGAAACAAGAGAAATTTCATTGAAGACTGGAGAGTTGGAAAGCACTAAAATGTAATGGATCAGGCGTGCCTGTTACTCCAAGGGACTGCCCCAAAGTGTAACTAGTGTGCGAAGTGTATTGGCAATAGAGTATCATTGCAACCACAAGTTGAGGTGCAGTTAGCAAGCTAACTGGTGTCTCAATGGTGGGGTTCGAAACCCATTAAAAGCATTTTGTGGCTAAGAGCAAGCCGAACTCCAAGCGGGGATTAATTTCACCCTTCGGGTGTGAGGACACCTAAATGTAACTGCATGTGTAGACATAGTATAACTGCAATGTAATAAGTCTTATACTTTTGAATTTTTGTTGTAATAGTTGTAGATATTATGCAATTGGCCCCAGGGTAGTCTTTTGATACATGTATCAAATGCACCGAAACAATAGGTGAAATAGTTTCACATTTACACGATGGTAGTTGATTTTCACCTGCACATGCTCAATTTTGTGTCATGTAACTTCCTTATATAAAGGGGACGATTGCTTCAACATTTACACTTCGATCATACAAAGAAAAGAGGAAAACTGATAGTTAAAATACTTCAGTGTAATATCACAAAGTAAATACAATTTTTCATGAAGAGACTTTTAGCTTAAGTGGTCAAGAACATTGAGGTCATTTCTAAGTGAGGGCTATATTTGAGGATATAGCCCAAAATCCCCAAAACTCATTTTTCAAAAGTGGGCTACACAAAGGGCTACAAAAAAAAAGGAAGGGCTGCAAAATCCCCACACCCCATTTGCATAAGTTCTATTATTTGTACTTCATATGAGCTAATGTCACCTAGCCGTTAGCTGACATTAGCTAGAAGTTTTTTTTTTTTTTTTTAAATAAAAAAAATTCTAAATTTTTTGTATAAATACCTACCTCATTCTTACATAATTTCTCACAACATCTTCATCATTTTACATATTATCCTTCCTCAATTTCATCATTTTACATAATTTCTCCCATTCTCTTCATTGTTTAACAAACTATCCTTCATTTTTTTCCATTTAAATTAATTTTTAAGTTGTTTTTAAAACAAGACGTAGACTTGAACATGACAATGTATTGTCAATTATTCTTTGTTTTTAAAACAAGACGAAGACTTGAACATGACAATGTATTGTTAATTATTATTAGTTGCAAACACAAAAGACTAGCTAATGTCATATGTCATAAGGCCTTCATCATTCTAGTGCTCGTTTGGCCCAAAGATGTGCAACAAGATCCTTTTGTAGGTTGTTGTTTGAGGTACGAGAGCGTATTGACCTGTTGGGACGTTTCCTCACACACCCAAGATGAGGCGGTTGTTGCCATAAGGTCGTTTTTGCGCCTCCGAGTATCATCTTCTTCATCTTGCTCCATCAGTTGGCGTCTCCGCTCCTCTCATTTGTCTTCCAATTTAGAATTGGAAGATGAACCCCAGTTGGAATCCATTGCAGAATTGAATTAGAATGACAAATTATACAAAATTAAAGCGAGGAATTGGAGAGGAATTAGATGAAGGTGTGAGATATGAAACCTAAAACATCTCTTTTATTGACCTTTGAAGCTGAAGATAAGATGTGCCACGTGGACAAAAATCCAATTTAAAATATGGAGGGCTAATCACGTAACGACACGTGGCTTTCAAAAATCCAATCTGAAAAATTGCTGGGATGACATCATTATAAGATGTGCCAAGTGGAGAAAAATTCTAATCATAAATTTATAGGGTTAATCACGTGCCGACATGGATGTCCAAAATCATATCCCAAAATATTTCTCTTCTAAATGTATTTTAAATAGGATATAAATAGTAATTTAATTAAATTTACATGATATACTAAAACTTATTAAAATATTAAATTTAGCCCTTTATTGTCGGAATGGTTAAAATCATTTATTAGATGGCTAAATATAGCTCTCCCCACTTTGAAGATGGCCTTACCCCTGCACTCAAGGTCCTAAATTTGATTCCTCACTCTCCTAATATCGCTTGCATAAAAAATAAAATATAAAAAGTAAATACAATTCCACTGCTATCATACTCTGTATATTTTGCAACAACTTTTTCATTTTCGGTCACAAGATTTTTAAGTTTAAAACTGAAACATTAATGTATTGAATCCAAATTTGTTCCACAGATAAGTCGAGCCACCGAAAGCTCAAACTCAGCCTCCAATCCGTTGTCCAAAAATGGCTTAGATGGCCATTTTTTTATAGCCTCTCAAAACCTCTCTTGAACCCCAAAAAATGTTACTGAGAAACCGCCTCCTGCGCCCGCAAATCACTTCCTTCTTATCACCATCTTCCTCTCCACCTCTAAAAGCTCAGCCCTTCACTCTCTCGTTCCGAACCCTCATCTCAAACCCGACCCTTCGAAACCCAACCCCAAACCGCCATGTTTCAGCTTCAAAAGCCACAGCTAACCCAACAATCTTCGACAAGACCCTCCTGTTTATCCCGCCCGGCGTTGACCCGGCCGAGGTGACCGAGAACATGGTGCTATCCGGGTCGAATATCGTGCTCGGACCCTATGCGGGTGACGCCAAGATTAAGGAGGTGGAGTTCGTGAAGAGCAGTGCTAGAGCTAAGGATTGCCCCAAACATGACCGACCCGAATTTGCTATTCTGGGTCGCTCCAATGTGGGCAAGTCCTCACTTATTAATGCTTTGGTTCGCAAGAAGGATGTTGCACTTACATCTAAGAAACCAGGTTTCTTTTAGTTCTTAGAATTTTAAGTTTTTGCAGTTTTAATGTGTTTTAGTATCTGGGTTTTGCTGAATTTTGTGTAATTTTGTGTAGGGAAGACCAAGCTTATCAATCATTTCTTGGTGAACAAAAGTTGGTACTTTGTGGATTTGCCTGGTTATGGGTAAGGCCCTCATCCTTCCTTCTTGTACTATTAGGTGTAATGTAAGGTTTAAATTTGCAAAAGACAACCTTTTGCATTCTCTGCAACCTTTTTCCTATTTGGGATTCATGATCTCTGACTGGTATTTATATGGTAATAAAGTTGTATGGATCTCCATTTCTGAATGTTTGGAACTAGTTGTACATAGGAAAACTATAAATATGGCTGCAGAAAGTCTCGAACTTTGTTGGAAGTAGGTGCTCTAAATCAGTTCGGTTTGTGCTTTTTCATGCAATGCAATAATTTTTCTTTTCTTTTCTTTTCTTTTCTTTTGAAAGAGGGGATGCAAGAGAATTTTATGTGTCAGTGAATTAATCAAGAGTAAGTATTAGTTATGGGAAGACACATGAAGCACATAAAACTAATTTTTCACTCAAATACTGTTGTCTAGCATCTTATGTGACATGTATTTCAAGGCCTACCACTTCCTTTAGACTACAGCTCTCTGCAAGACCAACCAACTCTCTGTAGGATCACAAGTAGTTGTGATTGAGGCTTTTGTGATTTGAGTTTATAACAAACGTTGAATATTTATGTGTTATAACATTAATATTTTTAGTGGTTTCAATAGTTCTTAATCTAAGCGACTAAGTTTTCTGAACTTGGTTGTGAGCTGAATTTAGTAACAGTGGTGCACACAGTTTGCTTTGAGATCAGATACATGTCTCTGCTACTAAACTTATTTTCGTGGTATTTTCCTTTAAATTACTAGTTCTAAGTTTCAGATTGTTTGGCATGCACTAGTTGGCATCAAGGAATGAACTCCAGCTGATATGCATTGTGATTATTTTTCTATAGAATGGAGATTTTTCTCCATTAAAAAAACCACCTATCTCTGCCTTTAGTAAATTGCTTACAAAAATATTTAATTAGAATTTGAATGCATCACCACACTCTTAGGGAAGTCAACTGCTTATGAATCAGTGTTCAATTCAACTAGCATTGAATGCATCACCGCTCTCTTGGGGAAGGACTAGCAGTTATGACCATGGTGCTGGAGACTCTGCCTTATTCACTCTAACAAACATAGGCATAATTAATGTTAACAATGACCAATAGACCTTATATAGTGCTGTAGATAAGATCATAGAATGATCTGTCAAGAGCGTAGTGAGATGGCCCTAGCCATATTCTGGTTGATATTCTTTTGAAGTTTCAGTATGGGCTGCAATGTTGGCAATCAGTTGTAAACATGAATATTATGTTGGTAACAAGATTGCTAAGCCTTGATCCTGGACTCATTTTATCTCTGTTTGGTAATTTTGTTTGAATTCATGTGTAAAAACATTTCAAGCAAAACAATGAGGAAATCCTGTTGTTTCAATACTGGTTATTGTTAGCTTCTCTGCTCTTTCATTTTTTTTACTTTTCTATGTCTATTGATTTTCTTTGTTTGTAGGTTTGCTAAAGCTCCAGAAGCAGCTCGAATGGATTGGTCTGCATTCACGAAAGGTTTCTTTTTGAACCGAGATACTCTTGTTGCCGTGTTACTTCTAGTTGATGCTAGTGTTCCACCTCAGAAGATCGACCTTGACTGTGCTAATTGGCTTGGACGTAACAATGTACAGTGCTCTCTGATATTAAATCCCTTTATGTTAACCCCTTAATAAGATGCTCATGAATTTTCTGCTCTTTCTGCTTTTAGATACCAATGACTTTTGTCTTCACCAAGTGTGACAAAATGAAGGCGGGCAAAGGTAAAAGGCCAGATGAGAACCTCAGGGATTTTCAGCAGTTTATTCGAGAAAACTACCGGGTACAACCCCCATGGATAATGACTAGCAGTGTAACTGGCTTTGGCAGGGATGAACTTTTGCTTCACATGTCACAGCTTAGAAACTACTGGGATCAATAGCTCTGCATAATTATAAGACTTGCTGATTAATTCCTCAACCTCAAAGGGGACACAAAGAACAAGGGACTTCAACTCAGTTTTACTGTGTTTTTTTTTTCTTTTTTGCTGACAGTTTCTGTTACTGGTTACCATGAACTTTGCTGAAAAAATCCCCGACTAAAATTGATTCATATTTGTAGCTTTGGCTGTGGTACTATTCTTTGTGTATATATAGATGAATGATGTTTTACAGATTATACAGAAGTACTTATTCATTTTGATCTTGGCCATTTAGCTAATCGTTTTCAGTCCTTTTTGCCCCTAATAATTTTTTCAATAGCGACAAACTTGTGCCATATCTTTCAATTGTTCACTTTCGGCTGTACCAAAGAAAAAAAACAGGAAAAGAACAGAAAATTTGTTTAGCTTTCCACAACAAAGTTATTATTGGTGGTGACATATGACGGCTACCCCATGTCCTCCACTCGTTTGCAGCCGCCTGTTTGTCTTTGAAATCCTTTAATGGCAGCAAATTTTGAATCCTTCACTTAAATGTTAGTTGAGGTTGATCTGACGAAGTTTGGTACATGTAATGACTCTCATTGACGGTAATCCCATGTGCTGTGGCCAGAATTTGCCGATGACATCTTCGTTCGTTTGCGTGCATATCAAGTGTCTCATAAGTTTGAGCAACAAAAATCGAAAAAACAATAGTTCATCAACTTCTCCATAATTTGATTTAAAAAGATACTCACTTTAATTATTTCATTGATTTCATAATTAGTGTCACATTCACATTAAAAGGCTTCTGAAGCAGCTAGCTTAGCGTTGCAGCCAAAATCACATCATCACATACAGCCTCTATTCTTACTATACTAGGATGCTATAACTTAAACCAGAAATATAAAGTTTGAAGAAAAAAAAAAAAACGCCACAATTGAAAGAAATTGGGATTTTGAAATAGGTCCTCCTAAAGCACAGTGCTCTGTTCCAGGCTGGACAGAGTCCCTGGACTGAGCAGGGGAAAAGAAAACCAATGATGGGAAGATGGTGACTGCAAGTTCAGTCTCGGATAACTCTGGTCCACCATGCTATCATGTACCTTCTGATGATGAGGCATAGAGCTCAGCTCCAATGTATCAGCAGCCAAGTCCTTGTACATGGCTGAAAATGGTGAAATAATTTTTGATGCAGGGGAAGAAGCAGAAGAAGGAACATGGTTTAGAACAGAGGCGTTTCTATGAACATCAATCGGCGCCGGCGCAACGCTTTGGAGAGTTCGAGCCTCAAAAGACTCCGGCGGGCCGGTGAGGCTCTGAACAAGGTCTTTGAAGTTAATGGGGTCCACTTTGTAGATTCTTGGCCGAGTTGGCGGTAGTGGAGCCACTGCCGGCTTCCGCCACGGCTTCGACAAAGACCTTCGAACAGAGTGGAGTGAGGATTGCTGATATGGAAGTGAAGTTGAATTTGAGATTGAACCCTTTGTTGGTTGCATGGTTTGAGACAAGTATGTGGTGGTGGAAGAAACTGAAGAAGAAGAAGAGGAATGAGATTCCATGGGGATTGAAATTCTGGGTTTTGGAGAAGACTAAAGTCTCTTATGAAAATAATGGAAGCACTAGTTTGTGTATATATATATAGATTGAAAATGAGTAAAGAAAGGCAACAACCTAGAAGTGAAGCCGTTGGATAAGGGAAGGGAAGATAAAGAAAAAGAATTTCAATGCTGGTTTTGTCTTCAGCCGTCGGCGGGTGTGTGTTCTGGCGATTTTACACGTGCAAAATTGCAATGTGGTCAAATCAATTATGTTTGACTATTTATATTATAAGCAGATTTAAATGTGTTCCATTATTGGACGTTTTCTCTCTCTTCTCCGTTGATTCTTTGTGTGTTTTGGTAGTGAGTTGGCCCTAGCCATATTCTGGTTGTCATTCTTTTCAACTTTCAGTGCGGGCCTCCAATGTATATGTAAAGCATTTCAAGCAACGTTGATACGCGTAATTGTTGGGGACCATGTTCTTTAGACTGGTAGCTAGAGAGAGCGTATCGATATTGTCCTCAACTTTGTCATTTATTCCCGTTAGGATTTGACGTTGGGAGTTTATATTAGTGCAATTTAAGCAAAGTTACCACATTATGGACAGTACATTTTTTGATGTGGGACAAATGTATTTGATCCACACAAGATTGCCAAATACAGATGCTGGAGTCCTTTTCTCACAATTTTGTTATGTTGTTTGAACTGATATGTGTAAAACATTCAAGCAAAATAAACATTGTTTAGTGAGGATATACAATATTCTTGTTTTTTAGTTTTCACTTTTGTTTTATGCCCCGTGACTTGCTTCTTTTCTAGATTTGTTAAAGCTGCAGAAGTTGCTTCGAATGGATTGATCTTCATTCAGTGAAGGTTAAGGTTTGTTTTTTAACAGTAATTCTAGTTGATGCTAGTGTTCCACCTCAGAAGATCGACTTAAAGTTCAATTCCACAGATATATTAATTCATGTAAGATCACAGCTTAAATTTCAATTCCACATAAATATTCTTTCATGTAAGAACTTCACATTAAAGCACTTTCACCTATTTGTCATGGTAAAGCGCAAGGGCAAGTAAGGGTGATTACTGTTCACGTGAATAATATATGCCCTATCAATTTTATTTTTTTTATTTTCTACCCATTGTCATGGCAACCCAAGGACAATTACTATTCACATGGGATTAATTTTATTTATATATGTATGAGATTAATAAATAAAAAATTGCTAAGTATTTATAAATAAATAAATAATTCAGAATTTTTTGATATTTTTTCAATTTTATTCTTCGAGCCTGTCCATTCTTAGAGCATCTCCAACGCGCAAGGCCAGCTCGGGTAGAAGGGGGCCCAAGGGCCAAAATCCAACTCCACCGCGCCAAGTCCAGCCCGGGCAAGGGGTGGGTCCCACGAGCCCAAGCAAGCCCACGGGTATGTTCATCTCGAGCTGCTGCTTGGGCAAAATGACAATATGCTGACGTCATAATGACACCAGCAACTAAAAAAAATTGGAAAAAAAACCAAAATTTTCAAAAAAAATTATTTTATTTTATATAAATACATAGCCATATTCTTTATTTCCCACACCAAAAACTCTATACAAATTCATCTTCTCATATCTCATGTGAATAGTAATTGCCCTTGCCCTAACCCAGAGGGGTGGAAACAAAATTGCAAAGGTTGCCACTATTCACGTGAATAATGACAGCCATTGCCTTGTCTTTGCCCATAGAGGTGGAAGTGCTCTTAGTGATGCCCACTTCCTGCTCGGTCTAGATTTGCTTGGTGGCTTGAGTTTTTGCAGCCAAGGGCCTTTTGCCTTGGCAAAACAAACAGCTGGAAGTGCTATAAGAACTTCACATTACATACTACTTCTCGATGACTGACACACACTGAAGAAACCAAACGTGCTTAACTTGTGTCATGGACTCATCTACTTATTGTTGTATTCTGTTTCAATTTAGTTATGTCATAGATGTTAAAGAATTTGTGTTGTCCCTAGTTGATGTCCAACGGCTTGCGGAGGAGATTGAGGAGCAATTGAATCGATGCTTGCACAAAGGATGCAAAATTGGTTGGGCTCGAAGAGAACGGCGAGACTAGTCAAACTCACCCTTTTGCTGTGATGTATGGAACTTTTCGGCCAAATAACTTCATTTACTAGGTCAAAACATCATTTTAAGTTTTGACATGTTTTGCCAACGGGATCTAGTCTAGTGGAAAAGGGCATTGACCAGTGGCGGATCCATGATTTGAAAGCCGCCTGAGCGAAACTTACATATTAAACTCGACGATACAAGTGAATTTCATTAATAAACATAAAAAGATACACCCATAATCAGGGGACGTAATGATTGTTAACTTCTTTATCCTTTCATCTGTCCTGCCTCTCTATGAACAAAGTCGCAAAGAGTAACAAGGAGAAGAGAATCTGTTGATGGATGGTTGGGCAACTAGAAATAGGGTTTCTTCTTCTTCATTTTTTTGGATGGGCTAACATATCTACCTTTTTTGTTGAATATTTTCAGCTGGTCAACCGCCTAGCCAAAAACTGGCTAGATCCACCTCTAGCATTGACTTGCATATTAGTTGTCTCATATTCGAACCCCTATGGCATCATAGTAGTGTGTTTGAGTAAGAAATCCCCTTCCCATGTAGTTTAGACTATCGCTTATACTAATATAAAAAAAAAGGGCTTATTATCACAAAACGTTCCTAAGGTTTACGAAACTATCAGATTGCATCCTTAATTTTTTTTTTTCTTGTCATTCGTGGTCCTTAAAGTTAGTATGTGTGATCACAAATGGTCCATGCCATTAGGTTCCGTCAAAAACTCCGTTAGTTTGCTGACGTGGCATATATATCACAAAACATCCCCGAGGTTCACACATCTATCACAAATGGTCCCTGCGAAATTTTTAATTTTTTAATTTAAAATTCATAACATTTTGGTTTTATTTTTTATATTATTTAAATATATATATATATATATATATATAGTATTTTAAATACATATGACACTATATTTTTGAAGACGTGGGCTCTCCATATATGCCACATCAACAAACTAATGAAGTTTTTTAAAAATAATTTAAAATTCATAAAATTTAAAAATGAAAAAACCATTTATAGAAAGATTACATGGAGGACCATTTATGAACCTAAACCCTTGATTTTTTTTCATTTTAAAATTTTATGAATTTTAAATTATTTTTTTAAAACTGCATTAGTTTGTTGATATGGTATATATGTGGAGCCCACATCTACAATAATATAGTGTCATGTATATTTAAAATACAATATCTATTTTTAAATAATTTAAAATTCATAAGATTTAAAAAAGAAAACCAAAATTTTATGAATTTTAAATTTAAAAAATTTAAAAAATTTACACGGACCATTTGTGATAGGTGCGTGAACCTCAGGGATGTTTTGTTATATATATATATGCCATGTCAGCAAACTAACGGAGTTTTTGACGGAACCTAACGGCATGGACCATTTGTGATCACACACACTAACCTTGAGGACCACCAATGACATGAAAAAACATTAATGATGCAATCTGATAGTTTCGTAAACCTTATGGACGTTTTGTGATATTAGAAGTTTTGAGATGTTTTTGAAATTTCGTTATTTTCATTTTTGGGCTTTAATTATAATTTATAGTGCTTCTAGGATTTGAAGTAGTTATATTCCAACTTTAGTTAAGGGTTTAGGGTTGTTATCACCATTTTCGTTTTCGTCAAAAATAAACTTCGAAGTTTTCTCATATTTCTGGTGGATTTCAGTATTCATGCTTATTGAAACTATCGTGGATTTCAATATTCATGCTTACTGAAACTATCTTGCCTTTAATTGTCACGTTGCGTGACTAATAGCTTTCTCAATAGAAACAAACTTTTGTCATATCACTTAATTGTTAACATTCAGTTTGTGTCAAAGAAAGCTTGATTATGCAGTGCCCCCTGAAACATAGAATCCCATATTGTCTCATCGGAAGTCATTTTGTCGCATCCACTTGATTCCCTTCTTGTGTCTCACGTTGTCTGCTGCCCCCCACCCACCATGTAGGCCGTCATAAAAGTCCATCAGGTTCGCTAGGGTTGCATTATTTTGCGTGACTAGTTCATCAAATTTTGGATTCAGAAAAACTGGCTAAGAATTTAAGAACTCTGAGCAAACAAGCCATTTGCTTGAATCCCATCTGATTTCATTGATTCATAATTTCACATTCAAATTAAAAATGGCTTCTGCGCATTTATATCAAACTCCCTACAACATAACAGGATGTTAAAACTTACAACTTAAAACAAAAAGGCCACAATTTATAGAAATTGGGCTCACATATTTATATAACTGGCTCATGCCTAGCTAGGGTTTGAAATAGTCCTAAAGCACTGTGCTCTGTTCCAGACTGGACATAGTTCCTGGGCTGAGCAAAGGAAAAGAAAACCAATGATGGGAAGAAGGTGACTGCAAGTTCAGTCTCAGATAACTAGGGTCCACATTGCTTTCATGCGCCTTCTGATGATGAGGTGTAGAACTCATTTCCAGTGTTTCAGCCAAGTCCTTGTACATGGCTGAAAATGGTGAAATAATTTTCGATGCCGGGGAAGAAGAAGAAGAAGAAAGAACATTGTTCAGAACAGAGGCATTTCTCTGAACAACAATCGGCGCCGGTGCAACTCTCTGCAGAGATCGAGCCTCCAAAAACCCCGGCCCGCTGGTGAGGCTTTGAACAAGGTCTTTGAAGTTAATGGGGTCCACTTTGTAGATTCTTGGCGGGGTCGGCGGAAGCGGAGCCACCGCTGGCTTCCGCCAGGGCTTCAAAGAAGGCCTCCGAACAGAGTGAAGTGAAGATTGGTGATAAGGAAGTGAATTTGAGTTTGAGATTAAACCCTTCGTTGGTTGCATGGTTTGAGACAAGTAAGTGGTGGTGGAAGAGGCTGAAGAAGAAGAGGAATGAGATTCCATGGGGATTGAAATTCTGGGTTTTTGAGAAAAATGAAGTCTGAGATCACTGGGGATTTGATTTTTGTGTTATGAAAATAACGAAGCACTAATTTATGTATATATATAGATTGAAAAATGAGTAAAGAAAGGCAACAACCTAGAAGGGAAGCCGTTGGGGAGGGCAAGGGAAAATAAAGAACAGAATTTCAATGTTGGTTTTTGTCCTCAGCCGTCGGCGGGTGTGTTTGTGTCTGTGCTGACAGTTGTATTTGTGTAAAATTGCAATGTGGTCAAATCAAACTGTTTGACCAATTATATATAATATAAGCAGATTTAATTGTGTATTATTGGTTTTTTCTTTTCTTCTTTGTTATTCTTTGTGTGATTCAGTGGCGGTTCTAGATATCAAAAGCCGATTGGGCAAAATTTACATACTAAACTCAACGGCGAGTGGATTTCGTTCATAAGCATATAAAGATCCACATAGTCAGAGGGACGTAATGCGCCTTAGCCTCAAATGCATCTCTACCAATAAATAAAAGTTTAACAAATACAAAAAATTTGACAACATAATCATGGATCACACTTAAGCTAATTGATATTAAAATCTTGATCATCATTGACTCTTTGATTCTCAACTCTTTCAACTTGAGACTCAATAATGGAAGATTCAGAAAGATTTTGCTATGAAGAGATATCAACATCTCAACAAAAATATACCAATTCTCATAATACCATCAATGCATTTAATCAAACATACCAACACAAATCAAACATCCCAACAATACCAACAACAAATCAAACATCTTAATAAAACTCCTAAAATCAAAGCCCTAATTAATTTTCAACAAAATCTCCAAATTTTAATTCATTCCTAATTAAACCCTAGAATACTCAATTTCAAATTAAAGATGCATAAGATAATTAAAAAGGAGAGAATGAGTTGAATAATTGTTGCGAAAAAGAGAAGTTATTGCTAGCAAGAGGACAAGTTGATGTCTACATGTCAAGAGAAGTAGAGGAGAAGTCGTTGTAGACAAAACAAAAGGAGAAAAGATGCCCATTCAATATTTTTTATGGAAAAATTTGGCCTGAGTAGCTGCCCAACCTGCCCTTAGTGTAGAAACGCCCTAGGTGTGATTTGATCATTTTGTGTGTGATGGGGAATGGAACGGTAGGATCAATTCGTTGATTAATAAAGAGTTAGTAGATCATTTGAATGAATAATTTAGTTGAGAAACTAAAATGCAACTCGGGTATAAATTTGAGGACTATTTGAATAAATAACTCTATTAATAAGATATGGTGTTGGAGCTGTAGGGATGGCGAAGCAAGTTGCTTAAGGTGGACCAAGCCGCCATTATACTATGCATTACCGGGCCCTTCAATTGTTACACGTGCGGTTCTTGTTCTTTGACCAACACTCAAAACATTGACCAATTATTAATTTATGTGTCTTTGATTATGATAGTAAAAAAAAAACCCTTTGTTGATCTGGTCTTACTGCACTCATTCATAATGGTCGGTTCCAATGAGCATATTGTATATTTAAGCCTATGCTTGCATTACAAGCAAGCATATTGTTGTCGGCTTTTATTTTGTTGGATTACGATATTGGATTTCTTCTCCATCTTCTAGTAGTGATCATCAAGTATTTTCAGCAATGTCTAGGGCTCTGAGGGTCTTGCAGGCCTGCCTCACCCCCAAAATGGAACGGCTTCGTTTCGAAATCGAAGAATTTGGTAGATATGATTGGTTCAATATATCCAAATCTAAGTTTTCATTTGTTCAAAATGAAGCAATGAAAGAGTTAAGATTGCAGAAGTTTAGATGAATATCTACCGGAAATAATCATAAACCAATATAACACAAAAAATGGTGAGCAGTCTACAAATACATCAAACTGAATGCATGTCCATTTAATGTAATGATGCTTGTAACTTTTCTTCTCTCTTTTTTTAATGGATACGAATTTCTTATGAATATATGACTGTTTGACTTTTTTTTAACAAATGGAATTTTTAAAATATATGTCAAGATCAATCCAAATCACCCTTCAGTTATAAATAATTTGAATATAATTAAAAGACCAAGATCAATCCAAATCACACTTAAATTATTCGGTATTCGGTGTAATAGTAATACTCTACTCTAAAAGTTTGATCAACCACTTTTCTCTCTACATGCATGCATCTCTCTTCTCTACTGTAGTCTGTTATTTTGCAAATTGCATGCCAAATATGTGACGAAAGCAGATATATTAGTTGGGAAACTTTTGCTTAATCTTCACCAAAAGATGCTAGCCTAGACTATACAACCACAATTGACACAATTTTTAGCATTTAAATTAATGATGTGGGAACATGTGAGGCCGTTTGGTATGGTACGTGAAAATAACGAGCTATAATATATACCATGATAAAATGAACATTCAACATTATTCAAAATTAATTAATGGATAGAAACGCTCGATAGTCAGATATCATGATAAAATTAGAATATCTAATTGGTAATAAGTGTAGAAATCCACCTTATATGATTATCCCATGATATGAATTAAAGGCAAAAATCTACGACCCAAAACATGGATGAGACTTTCTACATTTTTTCTCTGCCAATAATGCACATAACAAGTATCTAGACATTGCACTTCTTTTGCATAATTGTCAATCATTTATTACCAATTTTTGGATGCAAATAATGTGACAAGTATAGGAACAGAGTATGATGGCTATCCATATTTCTGCTGAATATCAACCAACCAGGCACTTCTTCGTCTTCAATTTCTGAGTCCAATGTCCAAAAATGACAAACGCGTGACGACCCATTTTCCTCAAGCAACATGTGCCCTAGAAGAAGAACCTTCCAACTCATTATTTTATTATGCATGGAATTAATTATGCCCCATCCAGGATCCAGCCAGTCACAGCAACCACCCAAATCTTCTAATTAGGATCATATACAAATATGTTGTTTTCAGTAAGCACTGACGCTAAGGCATGGTCATAATTTCTTATTGTTAATTTTGTTCGTGTTTTTATTTTATTCTATTTTATTTTTCTGTGGTCATACTCGTGGCTCTATTAAGTACTCCAACAGTAAGGGAGCATTTATTTAAAACCCTTCAATTGATAACGAAGTGAAGGTGACTAAGTCAATTTTGTGCAACATTTTTTTATGTTTAATAAAACAACAACTAGGCCGATGGGAATGGCTATAACTTAATTGGTTGAGCTCTTTCATCTTCACCCATGTATACAAAGATTTGAAAACAGCTAGAGTCCCACGGGTCAATCTGGGCACATGGGATTCACATATAAGCTTTGCTTCAGGGTTCGGACTCCCGTGAAACAATCAAGACCTTCTTGGCTCTTCAACTCATGTTTTTTTATTATTATGGAAGCCAAAGAATTAATGTACTTTCTTGACCCAAGCTCATGTGTTTCGTTTTTATTTTCTGTTATAAAAAAACATTATGAACAAACCAAGAAACCAACCCAAGGTCATATCCCAACATCAATCTAGAATACTATAGTAAAAGAAAAACTATTCTTTCAAGTTCTAATATTTGAAATCTTTTGCCCAAAATTTGGTGCAGAGAGTTAAATTCTTTGTATACTTGCAAATACAGCTGTAATCCAATTAACTTGTTTGACTCAAAAGGATCCTACATTCAAAGGATATATAAGAATAACCAATTACTCTCTAATTTAGTGGTATTTGTCTCCACTTGATTGTAGTAGATCTTATGTTCGACTCATATAAATTGTAAAAACGATATATACTTGTGATGAGTTCAATACTCAGTTCTAGTTAGACTCAATATGGAGTAGTATATCCCAACATCAATCTAGAATACTACAGTAAAAGAAAAGCCATTCTTTCAAGTTCTAATATTTGAAATCTTTTGCCCAAAATTTGGTGCAGAGAGTTAAATTCTCTGTATACTTGCAAATACAATTGTAATCCAATTAACTTGTTTGACTCAAAAGGATCCTACATTCAAAGGATATATAAGAATAACCAATTACTCTCTAATTTAGTGGTATTTGTCTCCACTTGATTGTAGTAGATCTTATGTTCGACTCATATAAATTGTAAAAACGATATATACTTGTGATGAGTTCAATACTCAGTTCTAGTTAGACTCAATATGGAGTAGTATATCCCAACATCAATCTAGAATACTATAGTAAAAGAAAAACCATTCTTTCAAGTTCTAATATTTGAAATCTTTTGCCCAAATTTGGTGCAGAGAGTTAAATTCTCTGTATACTTGCAAATACAGTTGTAATCCAATTAACTTGTTTGACTCAAAAGGATCCTACATTCAAAGGATATATATGAATAACCAATTACCCTCTAATTTAGTGGTATTTGTCTCCACTTGATTGTAGTAGATCTTGTGTTCGACTCATATAAATTGTAAAAACGATATATACTTATGATGAGTTCAATACTCAATTCTGGTTAGACTCAATATGGAGTAGTATAGCTTTATTATGAAGAAAAAAAAATGAAAATAGAGATGAATGTTCGCCAATTACTATTGATTTACTTTGAACACTAATAAATTATCAACATCAACGAATGTAACCTAACAAGTGGAAATGGGGTTTTTTATTTTTTTGAAGTGGAAACTTTTTGTCTATTGGATGCACTAAAATCCAGCCTAAACGAGAAAAGCGAAAGAAAGCAGCCCCACACCCACGCTTTAATTATAAAGACTAGAAAACAACTTGAGTGCAAACATAGAAATTGGTTAAAGTCAATTTGCTCCCCACTTTGCATCCGAATTCGAATATCCTTTCTTATAGTTTAGATTAAATTAAAGTAAAATATCGCTTATATAAAAACAAAACAATGGGAAGTAAAATGTAAACAGCCACCTATGCTAATTTTTCAAGTCTTCTCCAACCGACCATGACGCTAAGCAATGGTCGTTTTAAATATTTATCATGCTATGTTAAGAGCTTGTGATCACTGATTACGTCAATTATATGGCAGTTGGGTAATTATTACATAAATTATTAGACTAACATGTACATATTAAGTTTTTATTATTATTAGGGGACAGGTTTTGAATGGAAAAACTCTTTCAATATTAGGAAGAGAAGTACCACTAAACTAAGTGTTAATTGACAACATGGCATAACATGTTAATTGACAACATGGCATAACATGTTAAGTTGATGTTGGAAAAGAAATGGTGATCCATTTGACATATTGTTAATGGACTCGAGAGCAGTGCTAGCACTAGTTTATACGCCGGAAAGTCACTGTGGGTTATTAATGCAAGTGAATCTTACCATGCATCAACGGCTCACAATCACAAACGCTACTTATAGTAGCTTAATTGTACCCTCTAATACAGTAGAATGCAGGGATGGACCCAGGATTTCAAAATGGGGTGGGCTAAATTTTAGGTTCGGTTAAACCTTATAGGGAGGCTTATAGAATTGATCGTAATATTATATAAATTTAATTTAAGAACATATCATTTTTAATTTTTTTATTTCAAGAGTCCAATTTTACACCAACAATGCCAACAACAATTGATTATATATGCTTAAAATTAACATTAGTTGACAACACACAAATCATATTGCAGCTTATTCTTCCTGTTAGTATATGTCTTTTATACTAACAATAAGAAAAGAGAAACACTCAGGTGGGCTATAGCCCAGTTTGTACATACTTCAGGTCCGTCCCTGGTAGAATGTATCTTAGTTGTTGATGAAAGTGGGGATGGCTGGTCCCCATTTCATTAAAATGGGTCTACAGAGATTCAGAGAAGCATTGTGATGCAATCTGAATGCAGAGTTTGTAGTACCATCTTATTGAGGCAAGCCGTAATTAAATACCAAATTAATGTCACTATATTCAACCCCGTGACTGACGAAACCACTTGTCAAGTGTGCCGTGAGGAAATGAATCAAAACAAAAGAAAGGGTACTCATCTTTACCTATTTTGCAGATTAATGCGTGGTAACTAGTGAGTAGCTTAAATTTTATGCAGAATCATATAAGCATACGAGGAAATGTTATCTTGCTTGCTAGACTCGTGATTCTTGTATCAATGTGAGATTCAAATTTACAGTTCTTCGATATAAGAATTTGTATCTCATTATTAGTCTTGTAAAAGAACGTTACCCTAAACACATGGACCTATTAGATTCAATGGTTGTATACCTAAGTGTTGATACTCTAAAAAGGCAGGCCTTCAAAGCCCAAACCCAGCTCAAATAAGAATTGGCTGCTCCATGAATTTGGGCCTATTAACTGTCGTTCGAAGATGCTCTATGCAGGTAATTGATTCCTTTATACAAAGGGGCTTTTTGGTCAAACAAGACAATGGAGGTGGAAATTTCTTGTTGCTTTCACTTGTCCCCTCCCCTCCTGTGGAGAATTGACACAAATGATTAACCAAAGAAAGAAAAGTAAATAGTGAAAGACTGAAAAGCAGTATTCCCAAAGATGAGGCTTCAAAGATCTCCCAGGTAATGCAAGACGAAGGGCCCACTCCCATAATTTTGCACCACAAAACCCAAAAGAAAACAGAAAAAAGAAGAAGAAAAGAATCTAGTATTGAAGGCTAGGATCCAATTTCACTATTTTAATAGTACAATTTTTATTTTTTGTATTTTCAAGTGTAGATAAATAAATCAATTATAATTCATACATTTGCTGTAGAATCATTAAGTTGCACAACAACAGTGGTAGGGCTTGGCTCTCAAAATTTGGAGGTATTACTGAAAACCAAAACGAGGCACATCACATGGCAGCAGCTTCAACTTTCAACCACACACACAAAGTGCAGTGAAAGCTCTGAGCTTTCATTTCTTTCATTTCAATATTTCATATCAGTCAGCAGCTCAGCAGTGAATGAATGAATGAATGAATGAGTGAGTGAGTGCAAGCAAGGTATCATCGATTGGTCCCGTTCTCAAAGCAAGTACACACAATGCACGAAAGCCCTCTAGTGTTGCCCTAAATAGTAAACTTCAGCACATGATGTAATCAAGTCTAGGACCTGCACCTGCAACCTGCAACTCTCTCTCTCTCTCTCTCTCTCTCTCTCTCTCCCCCTACCCAATAGCCAATATCCACCAACTTCCTCACACTCATTGAGAGTTTGGGATTGGATCAGCAAGCCTGAAGCAAACCAAAAAGAGGGGAAAATCCAAACTTTGAAGGAGAAGGAGAGAATCTTATATACAAGAACCACAGAATGTGAAATTATATTGTAAACAAAGCAAATAACTGGGGAAGGATATTGTTGACTTCAATTCAATGTACACGTTAAAATGGAGAACAGAACCCAAAGGCTCTACTATTTCTACAGTTAGTGGGTCAAAAGCAAAACTCCCACTTAAGAAAAGAAAAAAAACAATAGGAAAACTGGGAGCTACTACCAAGACCTTAAGGAGAACAAAGGGAACTAAAGAGTGGGAGCCAAGCAATTTCTTGACAATTACAATTGTAATTGCAAGCTCCATATTTTTTGGAGCAAATTCTCCTCCTAACAAGTATCTTTATCCAACAACTAACTACACTTTCTTCTTTCTTCTGGGGTTTATTCGACAACCATTGACGCCAGTTGAGCAAATTGCATGATTGCATTAGAACCAGCATGGTGTGTGATGTCCACATTGTGAGACTTCTTCATGAATGTTGAATCAATTGTTGGAACAAACATACTTTTCAAGTATATACAGGTGAGCTGATTCGTACCTCACACCCCCGATTTGGCATTCTGTTCAGGGCCTCATATCAGAATCAAAAGGGTCATATACATATCCAAGTAAAATTTCCGTCATTGGATTGTCCTTGTGAGTTTGCACTTGGAAATGAATATTGTATCAGTATAGTTTAGACTACAAAGCTTCAAGAGCTCTGCAGACTGCTGCTTCAGGACAGGACCGCAACCACTCTGTATCACAAGGAGGAGCTTTGCCGCTAGACCAGCATCCAGAGCAATTGATGAGCATTCTTCAGGGGCATGTTTGCATACAGACCATAAAATTGACAGTGCATATTGAGTACAACTTTCTGAAATTCTCATAAGAAGCCTCACCATATTCGGAATGGTGTTTGAACAATCCTTCAAAGCTGATATTCCCTCCGGTAGAGAGGACAGTGCATCCAAGACGAAAAGAGCTAGTTCTAAGCATTCATGGTCGAGAGAAGGCAAACAATCAACTAACTGAGGCACAGCCCCAATGTTCACCATCAAACCCCTTACTTCCTTATGCAAGCATATTGTTCTGAGGAGGCTAAGTCCAGGCAAGATTCCGGCTGTATGCCTCTTATCTTTCACCAGCCTCATTAGTCCTACCAAGAGGCTATGGCTTGAAATAATTTCTGATCGAAAATCCTTCTCCTCCATCAGCATTTTGATCAACCGGGTACAATTGATTTTCGTCTCAATGGACCCCTCATTCAGAATGTCCACCATTAATGAAATTTTTGCGGGTTGCATCAAACTCGTTCTCGATTCTGAATCAAGGGTCAAATTGACAAGAATGGCAATGACTTCGGAACCAACAACATGTGAAGTAAATGGACCTAGCAGGGATGAAACTACAGTAGCCCCACCTTTATCAATCAGTGTCTTTCTGGCAGTGGCGTGAGCTGCCACAACTTGATGAAGCTCCTTGAGGGCTTGCACCCTAGCTTGACCCTTCACCTTCTTTAGTGTCTCGACAAGCTCAGAAGCCCTTCCTTGAACATCTTCAGACCTCTTCTTCATGAGCAGATACTTCTGGGAAAACCAAGTGTAGATTAGATGGTAAAGGGTCCTATTCGGGGTTATCGAATCGTCCCAGAGCTCCTGCATTGTGGTGGGGCAGGTGAGGTGCCCCAAATTGAACCATTTGAGAATGTTGGAGCTCTCATAGGTTTGGCCAGTGCAAAGGGTCACTGGGTCTTGCATTGGCTCCAGGGAGATTGGGCAGATGAACACTGAAGGGACCTCAGACAAGTCAAGCTCTTCAATCATCTTCCTCAGATCCAATTTCTCACCAACACCAGTAGTAACAACCCCACCACCAACACCACCCAAAACCCCATCCTTCACAGCTGTGTCCAGATCTATCACATGCCCATCTCCACCACCATCAAACCCAACAACCCCATCCCTCTTTGAGGGCTGAAACATAGGCATTCTTGAAACTCCTTTTGAGAGAAAAGAAACCCAAACCCTCAAAAATATTAAAAACCCAAAAAAACCAGAGAGAGAACTAAAAAAATACCCTCAAAACGACTGCAATGGCAAGCTCCCTTCAGAGCACATTACATCTGGATAGCACATGAAATGTATGAAAAGGGATAAAGACAGAGAATAAAAATCCCACCTGTGTTTCTCTCATTGACAATATACAAGCAACAATACTCTATTTATTGCACACACACACACACACACAGCTTCTGTTGCTTTTTCCTAGTTTGCTTTTTATCTGATCTCTTTCTACGGTCAAAAGCATCATTACAATCATAATACACACATCATAAAACACACAATCAAGCTCGTTTCACTTCATGCTCAAGCTTCAAAAGGGTTCAATCAACAACCCATTTCACCAGAACAGAAAAAGATGTGCAATAAAGCAAAGCAAAGGGGGAAAAACAAAAAGACTTAGACCGCTCAAAGATAAGCAAACAGTGGAGACTACAAGTAAATCTAAAGGGGGTTGTGCAGAAATTGAGAGAAGAAAATAAAATAAGCAATACCCAGATCTCATAAGGCGGAGAAAATGAGGAATTCGAAGAGCTTTAAGAGAAAAAACTATGTGAGGGGCCGTACCGCCAAAGGCAAAGGTGGACAGAGAGACCAAGAGAGAGAGGAGCAGAGAAAAGCCATAGCTCTTCTTTTGGAGAAGTTTTACTGAAAGCTCTTCCAGTCTTTACCGAAAATAATAAATTTGTTTATTTATATTTTTGTTTGTTTGTTTGTTTTTTTTTTATGTTAAAAAAATTAAAAATGGGGACTTTGAAATATCGGATGACCGGGAACCACGGGCTGCAGCCGGTGAATAAGCCCCTCGGCCCGCGCAGCACACGTGCAGTCATTTCACTTGTCTCCTTAATCTCCCGCTTCTCTGCTAATTACCTGCTTTATCCATCTTTATTGTCCATTTACAAATCTTTTCTGCATTGACAATTATACCCCTGTTTGGTATTTTTTTAAACAAATTTGAAATGAATTGAACTTGGAGTATCTTTCACAATTGTATGAGAGAAGTGTCACTAGTTATTCATACCATATTCGCTTGATCATCTTTATTTTTTTTGCATCTTCTAAAACCTTGTTGCAATTCGAACCCTTTAGTTATCTGTATAATTAGAATTTTAGCTTACTTTTTTTCAAAACTTGTCCTCTAGCATTTAAAATGTTAAAGTTCATATAAGTCAGTGTCACAAATACATCAATAAAAATGACGCAAAATTGACATGTCGTTTAAATAGAACCCTTCTGCATTTGAATTATTTTCACCCCAAGCCATTTCCCATTGTATTTATTCATTTATTGGATCACAATTAGACGGACAACTTATTTATTTTTATATTTTTGGACAGAAATTCTTTAACATTTAATATTATGTAAAGGACTCTTTCGGATTTTCATGAGTCAAATGATATTTTGAGAAAGAGGACAAAGTGGTATTTTGAGAGAGGAAAAGGAAAGTGGGTCAAAAAGACCGCCCAAATTGGGTAAAGTGTACCCACGAGTCATCTGAGTCATGACCCAACCCCCACGAAGGGGAGAGACTAGTCTTTTTGCCCACGTACCACTATTTACTACTTTACTATTTTACTAGTTACTAGGAATGAGGAAATTAGGAACGGCCCACGATGAGCTTCCTACGTACGATGCCACATCTCGATTTAGCAAATCGAATATTTCAGACACTTTTTCTCTCCAAAAAAATTATAATAATTACTAAGTAAAAACCCAAGTGGAACCCACCAACCAATTTTCCACTTTTTAATATTCAAAATAATAATATTTTCCTACTTTTATTTTTTCGGGTAAAGGTCCCAGCTAAGCGTTTGACCGCGACAGTTTTGCTTTGACTGTACGCCTCCGTTGGCTTATCCGGTCTTTTGCTTTGACTGCTTTTCCCCATCTCCCACTGCTCTCTCATTCTAATACGTTGCTGCTTCCGTTGCCCCCTCACTCAATCATACACCGACACGTATTTTCATCTAATTTTTTTTGGGTGGATTAAATATTATTTATGGCTTTTGGGTGGGACTGGGGCACGGGGGTTTTGTGTGGGTCCTCCCAGACTGGACCCTGCCCACTGCCAATTTTAGGTTGGATTCATTACATAATAATAATAATTATAAATTAATAATACTAATTAATTTATTGTGGCACAGAACAGAACAGAGAGTGATTAGTTTAATGAACAATGTGTGAGCGCATTGTTATGAGTGTTAATGGCTTGTTATTAAAAGATCATCCAATCATTATTTTATATTAAGTTATAATCTGGATGTCCAAAATATTGGAATCAAATTTGCTACACACCTACAACATAGGTGTCACATGACCCACCAAACTGAGTTCCTCGTGAGTAGGGTTACGAGGATGTCTTGAATTGTTAGGGTTCTTTGTTTATTTGTTTTGTTTTTATTGTTTTTTTTAATTGTTAGATTAAGAAGTGCTATTAGGTCTAACTGAAAAGATGTGCTGGAAATGTGTTCACACTTTTTATCTTATTACTTTAATCAAATCAACTCCATTCGTAGTCAAGATTCAAGCAAGCTTTGGGCCAAAACAGGGTTATGAAAAATGCTAGACACATCAACTTTTAGCAAGAAATTATGTGATAATTTTTTATTTGTTGTGAATAAATATGGTTTATATAACTTATAATAGATGGGGCATCATCTAAGGGCCTTAGATAAGGCCTTCGTTATAGAATTCGACCATTAGTTGGTGCTCTCTAATATTGTTAGTACGAAGAAATAAATAGTTACGTAAACTAATGATCATTTGATGTAGTAGCAACTAATCTTCACTTCATCAGTAGAAGTTATGATTGATAATCTCATAGATCATAATTGTTAACAAAAACATGAAAAAGAAGAAGAAGAATATCTTTATAATATGGCTTTTCACACATATTACACTTTATTTTGATCCCTTTTTTTAAAAAAAAAACAAGCGATATTGGGGGAGGGGGGTTTTCTCATACACACAGGTGTCATGGGAATTCAAACTTAAAACCACTGGTCTGCAAGTCAATATCCTTTCCACTGGGCTAGACCTCGTTGGTCTCTTTTGATCATATCTATTTTTTTTTTCTAAAGGAAGGAAATAATTTTTAAAATTTGTAAAAAAGCGTTTGATAATGTAATGTTAGTTTTCTTTCCCTACTCAATGCTCATAGGCCCAGACATTTGGAAAATGCTTGTTGGGCCCGTGAAAATGGATACCAAACAGACATAATGGTCAAAATGGTGTGTATAGGGGCCTACATAATTGATGAATGTTTGACGTTTTCCAACTTCGGCTTGGAGGAGCCAATATCTGGGCTCGAGCGCTCACAGGCCCAATACTTGTGTGATGCGTTCTACAACATTTGCCATTTTGAGAAATAATAAGGACGGTATTGGTATTTTAATAGTTTCTTTATAGAGAACCGATATTTTTATAAAAATCAGTTTTGGAGAAGCTACTTCTTTTTTTTTTATGAAGAAAATGGGGGGAAACCCCAAGCACCAACACAGCAACTAACCAGAACTAATCAGGCGGGACTTAACAGTTCCCAAAGAATCATTAAGCAATAAAAAATCAAGCCAAGCAGGGCTCTCCTCAAGATAGTAACAGCCTAGATCCAAATTGTGACTCCAAGTAGCCAACCCGTCAGCTACATCATTCATCTCTCTATAGATATGTTGAAGCTTGATCCTTCGAAACAAGTTCATAAGTCTTTTACAGCTACTAATCAGCCCTGCATTAGGATGACAAGCATTCAAAATCTTACTCTGAACAAGAAGCACCGCAGTCTCAGAATCCATCTCAATAACAATATCCTCTACTTTTTTCTCAACAGCCAAGTTCATCCCAAAAAATAGCCCCCACAACTCAGCTTCAAGAACTTCTCCCTGGCCTGAGTTGACAGAAAATCCACCAATCCACTGACCCAAATGATCCCTCAAGACTCCTCCAGCACCAATGGCACCAGTACTGTTCATGCGAGATCCATCGACATTTAACTTGATCACACCAATTTCAGGAGGAGCCCAAGCCAACAACACTTGCACCTTATTAGCTCCACTATTATTACCAGTAATGGCTTGAAACCAATCCTTTGCAGCAGTAAAGATCAAATCTTTGGGATTGAAAGGCAAGTCAGTATCATCTTTAAAAATAAAGTCATTTCTCCATTTCCAAATATACCAGCAAATGAAAATAAACATAATTCTCCATGGAATCTGAGCAAAGTGAGCCTTGGAACACAAATTGCTTAATAGCCAAGGATGAAAATCAGTTTGGAAAACAGGTATAGCTTGCGTAGAGTTCATAAATAGACCCCAGACCTTTCTTGCTCTAGAACAATCTCTTAAGATGTGCAAGGTAGATTCAATAGGCCACTTACAGTAATCGCAGGCACCGTTTCCAGTGAGATGCCTTCAAACTCGCTGCTCATTGGAGAGAATTTTCCCCTGAAAAACCAGCCACAAGAAAACTTGGAGTTTGGGAGGGATTCGAAGCTTCCATAGAACTCTCCACCAAGGGTTTAGCCAATCTGCCTCCTGAAAAAGCAAGCTGTAAGCAGACTTGACAGAGAATAACCCATTAGAAGTAGGTTTCCAGATCCGGCTATCCTCCAATAATCCCTGAAAATCAGCTGAACAACCAGTAACTTTTTCGACCCATTCCTCAGGGAGAACACTCCTCAACTTCTCCACATCCCACCAACCATTCACAAAAAAATCAGAAACAAGGGAATTCAAATTGAGATCAGGAGCAAGGTCCACTGTCTGCATCAAAGGTATATCACTGATCCATTTATCTCTCCAAAACTTAACCTTGTCGCCTTTCCCGAGTCTCCAAGATAATCCTTTGTCAAGCAGTTGAGCACCAAACATAATCCCCTTCCAAGTAGGAGAACAATTTTGTTTTGGGGCCAAATTAGGCTCACAAAAGGAATAGCTCTTAAAATACTTCTTTTCAAAAATTTGGGCCCATAACCCCTCATCCTTCCTCAATAACCTCCAGCCAACTTTAGCTAGTAGAGCTTGATTCATATCATGAGTTTTCTTCAAACCCAACCCTCCCTTACTTTTGGGTTTACAAACAAGGTCCCACTGGCACAAGTGGATCTTATGCTTCTTCACACTGCCTCCCCAAAAAAAATTGCGATTCACTTTATCCAAATCCTCACAAGTGCTCATAGGGAGTTTAGAGGTTTGCATTGCATAAATTGGTATAGCTGAAGTGACAGCTTGAATTAGAGTAGCCCTTCCAGCTGTAGAGAGAACCTTACTTTTCCAAGAAGCCAGCCTGGCATGCATTTTGTCCACAAGATTGCTATAAGTAGCCTTAGCTACCCTAGAGTGTAACAGAGGCATCCCCAAGTAATTGCCTAGGTTCGTAGTGAGAGGAGAACCACAGATACTACTAATATTAGCAGCCATTTCTTTGCTAATATTAGGGGAGCAGTATATTGCAGACTTTTCAAAGTTGACAATCTGACCAGAAGCTTTACAGAAGAGGTCCAAGCATTTCTTCATTATTCTTGCTTGGTGAGTACTAGCTTCAGCAAAGAGAATTAGGTCATCAGCAAAAAATAAGTGGGATACAGCAGGCCCAGCTTGGGAAGCTTTCACCGGTTTCCATATATTCTTTCCCACAGCCTCCACAATGAGGTGTGAGAGCTTTTCAATGCAAAGGACAAAAAGATAAGGTGAGAGTGGATCACCCTGTCTAATACCATTGAACGGAGTAAAAGTCGAAGTGAGCTCCCCATTCACACAGACTTGATAGGTGACAGAAGAAACACACTGCATGATCAACTGAATCAAGGTAGTAGGCAGACCTATTTCATGAAGAACTACCTCGATAAAATTCCAACTCAACCGATCATAGGCTTTAGATAAATCAATCTTCCAAGCCATAAACCCTTTTTTCCCCTTAGTACTCCGAAATTTAAACATAATCTCTTGGGCAATGAGGATATTATCTGTAATATGTCTACCGGGAACAAAACTCACCTGATGGGGACTGATTAGCTTAGGCAGAATATGCCTCAGCCTAGCAACAATCACTTTAGAAATCACTTTATAAAGAGTGCAGCATAGGCTGATAGGGCGAAAGTGCATCATAGAAACAGGGTTAGCCAATTTAGGAACTAGAGTGATGAGAGTAGCATTCAAACCTTTGAGAATGTGACGCTCCCTGAAAGCTTGAGAAACCAGGTCATAAATGTCATTACCACACATATTCCACTGATTTTGGTAGAAGCAAGCAGGAAACCCATCCACTCCAGGTGCTTTGAGACCACCTATATTGAAGAGACTTTCCTTGACTTCACTAATATCAACACGAGCCACCAGACCATTCAAATCAACATCATTGATACTTGGAAACAGATTAGGCATGGATAGCCCACTGTGATCCCTGGGAGTCATAGAGAAGAGGCCTAGAAAATAATTCACAGCAAGCTCTTTTAAACCTTCAGCCTCCTCTACCCACAAATCATTATCATTTTTCAGCTTTTCAATCCTATTTTTCCTTCTTCTAACAATGGTGGTTAGATGAAAGAACTTAGTATTACGGTGATTTTATTTGCTTTACCCAACACTTTTGTCATAAAAAACTGTGGGAGAAAGTGATTTTATGGGTTTTACCGGAACCCCAAGCATGCACTTATCCATCGTGGGTTCACATACCATTGAAGAAATGATCAACGAGAAATGCATGAGAATGACTATTTGGGCTAATTATATATAGTTGAAATCTCATAATATTTTTTTGTCAAACATATATTGACATATGTACGGAAAATGTAGATGAAGAAGACGACAACTTCTAGGGCATGCAATAAAAAAACTGAAAATAGAAAGTTGAACTCTTCTTGGACTTGATCCATATAAACTTGGTATTTTTCGATGGCTTGGACCCTATTGGATAGGCTGACCTTTTCTTTTACTTTTTTTTTTTTTTTTTGGGGTTAAGTATTATAGCCTTGAATCTCCTAAGGATAACAAACCTGACTCAGTCCTGAATCTTATGAACCATTCTGCCCCTTGATAATAACACAGTTGATCCAGCAAGTGGTAATGCATGAAGTTATTGGCTTTTACAAGATTTCTGAAATTGTCCTTTTGGGCATTTTAGGAGCCAAGCCAAGTTCCTATCCTCTTCTTTCCATTGATAAAAAAACAGAGTTTCGTTTTTATTGTTTTGACTTGGCAATACATAATTTTGGAGTGGCTACGCATACGATTACATTGAATGAGTTTGGTGGCTTGGTCAGTTCCTCATTTTGCTTACCAAGCTCAAGCTACATACAAGTACAAAAAGTGTGATTGAATCGGAAAAAATTCGAGTTTTTTTAATCATCAATTGGGGAAATTGACTCGGTAAATTTATTTATTTATTTATTGAGTGTGAAACTGTTGGTCGTAGATGTAATCTGAATTTTATAAAACAACAATTAAATTAAGAATCAACAAATATATATATATATTTTAAAGCCAAATTAAAGCGGACAAAAGCCAAACAAACAACTACAAAGTCTGCATTACTATTATTAACCATGAAATCAATCTAAGCTTACATGAATCAAAACTCTAAAACAATTGTCACTGTCAAACTAACCGCATCTAGCCTTGAAGACGATGTAGAACATGACAGATTTGGAAAAGTGCATCAGTCTCCAGCGATCCAATTGCGCATGTGGTGAATAAAAGTCCTAAGCTGACAACAATGACCAAAAACAATTAGGTAGATTGCATCAAAATCTTTCAAATTCGTGATAGAACTTTTATTTAGAGAAAATGAGAGAATGATCAGATTGATCAATTGGCAACAAAGAGGTGATGGGTGGAAGCATATATTGTTAACATGCTTGTGACTTACAAGTTTCAATTTCTACAATGCTTGAATAGACTCTTTCTAGTTCTAATGTGGATATAAAGAGCGTTTTTGCTCACCACTTTAACCCAATGTGTATTCTCATAACCCTTCTTAACACTTGACACATGTCCATATGCATAACCATGGTTCCATAAATACAAAGTAAAAAGTTAACTATGGTTATACCTATAGACACGTGTCAAATATTAAGAAGGATAGTGATGATACACCTTGAGCTAAAGTGGTGAGCAAAATTATTTTCTGTGGGTATATAAGTTTAGTGCAAAAAAAACCAATAATAGGTTAGTGCCAAATCCTTTTGGGAAATGTTCTTAAATACCACTAGTAATGTAACAAAATTCTCAAATAGTACCATAGAAAATTGACAAATTGACCATATATATCGACAAAATATTGATACTTTATTTATGTAACATCAAGACTATCTATGACTGTTTGCTATGATATTGATATAAGAGGATCTACAATCATACTCTTTACTTTTTTAGTTAAAATTAAGCTAAAAACACACAAAAGCTATTTTAAGTGCCTGTTTGGCATTGCTTATTTGGGGTGATAAGTGATTTTAAAACAAAATTGGGAAGTCCAGCCCGTTTGGTAAACTGTGAGAAAATCACTTATTGTTAAAAATTGTTGTGAGAGAAAGCAATAAGGGAAAGCAGCTAATGAGGAGCTTTCATTTTCTGATTATGCAGGAATCAATTTTGAATAGGCGCTGGGTTTAATGATTATGCCACAATCATTTTCTGATTATGAGGAAATCAATACCAACAACACTTTTAACAAAAAGTTTACCAAACGCCAAACTGCTTTCACTCACAGCTGATTTATCTTACAGCAAATCTGACAGTGATTATTTTCATAACACAGTAATGCCAAACTGGGCCTAAGAGTTCTCTATAAAATTTCAACTTCAATCTCTCTAGTTTAGGGAGTCATACTCTTTTTTTCTTTTTTTGCTTTTTTATATAAGCGATAATCTACTTTAAACTAATCTAAAATACGGGGAGGGGAATTTGAACTCGGGTGCAGAGTGGGGAGCCCATGTCTACCTCTTTCTTTAATTGAACATAAATGGTGCATCTCTATAAACAATATATATAAAATAGGTAATCTTAATTAAAGGTTTAAAATACTCGTTAAATAAGGCATTATTAAATTATAGGAGCCACTAAGAGTCCATTCTTTCTCCTCATATTTAGGAGCTCGTCCCTATTTTAGTAGTGGGATAGAGAGCATGGTTGGACTCGGAGGTGGGTTTTTTCACTTCCTCTCTAAATTTTATCTAAAAAATGGTTTAGGAAAATCCATAATGAGACTATTTGCTACAATAATACTGCTACTTGAGAACTTTATAGCAAACAGTAATGGTATTTAAGAACATTTCTTAATATTTTTCTTTATTATTTATGCAAGGCCCTGATTATAAGTATCTTGATGATTTGTTCCTTAATATTAAATTAAATCTTGATGATTTGTCAATTTCACAATTTATAAAATTGAAACTAAACGTGCCATGCACTATCATGTCATGCAAATTGAAATCATAGCGTCCTTCAATTTTAATGTGTTAGAGAAGGATACGTGGTGACTCAGTAGTCGCTGGTCCTTGGTCCAAACACTTCACTACTCGTTGATCTTTCTCTCAATTTTTTTTTCTCTTTTTGTTGTCAATCAATTTAAGGTTCTTCTGATATTCAAACCTTTTTAATTCAAAAGCACAATATTCTTTTGAGATCCCCTCCCTTAACTAATAGACTTTTATGCCGATAGAAAAAACAGAGATGGATGTTGCCGGCAATCTTCATACCGGCCGAGGCCGGACCATTCCAAGAAATAATAATGTAAGGTAGGGCCACTTAATATATCCACCCAAGAGCAAAAGTAAATTTTTTTATTTTTTTTTATTTTTACCGTAGCGAGATTGTATTACGTTATGAGGACAATACAAAAACAATCTGGCATCAACACACCTACCAAAATATTTTTCGACCGACTACGAGTGACAATAACCAATAATATAATAAATAGACTTTACCTTTCACATTGTGTAATCGGATATTGTGATCACAAAATAATGTCATCTTTCTAAAAAGAAATGTAAAAAGATATATATTTTAGCACATTGACCCACATATTAAGCAAACATGGCATTGGAAACACAGAAGTGTTGCGTGTTTGTTGTTGCAAGCATAGAAAACTCAACTATCTATCCTTATTATAATGGAAAAAAATTCAGTACACAAAACAAACAAAAACAAATGAGGGCTGCTACAAGTTAAATTATTTTTCTGTCTTTAATTTTATTTTAAGGTATCTTGTTCCTAATACTATTTCGTGTGTGGTACTCTTGTTATTATCATACTTCCTTCTAAATTCTGATCCGGCTTCACCTTGACAAAGTCCACGCATCCCTCCAATTTGCTAACCCCCTCCTGCTTCTTGGTACCCTCTCTCCATTTTTCTTACGAGAAATTATTCCGTGTTTATAGTAACACCACGTGGTATGCCGACATGATGTTACAAATTTATCTCCAATATATTATATATAGTTATTGAAATCACTGTATTAAATATTAAATACGTTTATAATTTGAGTGGATTTATAACACCACGTCTCTCTGGTGTTGCACAATAACTTCTCCCTCAGCCATCGCTTTCATGTGCATTGGCCCACAGACGTATAAACCTCTTCTATATAATATCCGTCATTGCATATATATTACATATATATGCTCTCCCTCAAAACCATCATTACAAAACCATCTATATCTTAGAATCTCCACAATCTTATACCTTCTTTTGTTACCTTTCCAGACATTTTCTTGTCTTTCCTCGATATATACGCACTGTACCTGCTCTCTAGCGTGGGAAAGAGATCACAAAAGCCAGAAGTATTCGGTGTACAAATTTTCCAAAACTAGAATTACATGATCATGGCCAAGGCCAGGAAAGAAAGCAGACTCGCCAGGTTTTTGAAGTCCCCAATAAGGATTTTAATCAAGGCCAGGGACTTCTACATCAAGAGCATGACAGAGTGCTCGGGTACGTTTGATTATGCCTCGGCGATGGGTTGCCCTACCCAAATCCCAAGTTCTTTGCCTAAAAGCTACAGCACCAACTCCACCAAATCCAGCGCCTCTAACAATGAAGATTACAGGGAGCTTATGAGGGCTGCTTCTACTAGGAGTGTAAGAAGTAAAGTTGAATTCGATCTTGCTAGAAAAGCGCAACAGCCTAGGCAGCCGGAAATGGCGGCAGTGCTCAACACCGTGCCTCGCAGTCGTAGCGTTGGGATTGGAAGGATTGATGAAGAGAAGGCTTGTGAGTTTGATGAAGAGGAAGTCAAGATGAAGAGAGATGTGTATCCAAGAAGTAGAAGCTACGCTGTTTCTAGGAGAACAATTATGTCGTAGTTAATGGAGCAAATTGTGCAAGTCAAATATGAAAGAACAAATTAGAAGGGAGGCGGACTATCTCTCAAAGTCAATTGTTTTGTGCTGATGTTAATCCTAATTTCTTCAAGTCTTTTAGTTAAGTTGATTGTTGGTAGGGATTTTGAACCAACATTAATGTTTAGTTTGGAACTTTTGTTGTAGCTTTTGTGATTCTTAAATTAATTGTGAGATATATATAGAACTTCAATTAGTACCTTTTTTCTTCATATATATATATATATATATATAGAGGAAACCGTATATTGCATTTATAAATCAAGCACAAAGGCTAATCATAAAGGCCAGTACAAGAACAACTATAAATACCTTAGGGTTAATATAAATATAGAAACGCAGTAACCACGAAAGGTTAATTCATATAAGAGAGAGAACACGGGCATCAACATTGTACATTCTTCTGCTAGCCGCTAGCTCATTTTGCATGTCTTCAAATCTCTATTGAGTATTTGAAACAGTCCTAGAATATGAAAAATATATAAATTTCTAATAAATGTTCTAGTTAATGTTCTCTTCCAAATGCAGATCATCAATCGTCCACTATTTCACGTAGAAAACAGGTGAACAAGTTTGAGTTAGTTGGCCAATGTCTTTCATTATTTGGACCCTTGGAAAAAAAAAAGGGATTTGCAAAACCAAAATGCACGTGGTTGGTGGAATTCCTTTATTCGGAGTAATTTTCCATTGGGCTTTTTGGAGTAGTTTAATGGAGTGGTGGGTTATTTCTTTAATTTAAAGTTAATTTTAAAGTCATCGCAAAATGTTAATAAATAGAAAATATTGGCAAACAACTTGATAGTGTTGAGCCACTAACATGGATGATACAGTAAGTTTTGGATGACGGTGCTATCTGTGTGGACAACTCTCTAGCCATCAAGTCAATTCTCTTAAAATTCGTTTAAAAAAAGCCATTAGTAATAATAGATTGCTAATTAATTTGCTAGGATTATCATGCATGTAGCTGGTACTAGCTAGGAAATAGAGATACGGACTAATATTCCTTGATCATATAACTGACAGATTTCGTTTGTTTATATCCGGTTCAATAAGTAATAAGCAACTCTCATATTATATGCGCCGCCGTACAAATTTGTGCATACAGAAACGCTCAAGTGTTAACCGGTTGGTAAGTTAAAACGGCATTTTAGGAACAAGTCATGGAGGAGGAAAAGTCCCTTGATTGTAGGAGGATTATTGGACTTGAGACGCAGACGCATTAGGATATACCTAATTTGATAGGATATATTATCTCCTCCAGGCATTAGCTGGGCATGATATGCACACCCACGCCTGGATATTTATTGGTGCTGCTGAGTCGTATTTACACTGAAGATCTGGATTAGTGGGCCCACCAAGTTTTAACTCCATCGTTAAGCTTGAAATCTCTTTGTATTAGAGCAGAATGCGTCCACTTTGAGATTGCAATCTCAAGCGTGTTTGACATCGTTGCAAGTTGCAACAAACTTCTCAATGATTGAAGGCGAGATTGATTCTCAAATCTAACCACAACTTTTGAATATATTGCCAAGTGACGAGATTCATTTCTCGATTTCAGTTGAGGAATTAGTAACACTTGAGCTACAAATCTCTTATATTTAAATAAATAAATGTTATCATATTAGTGATAATAAATCACTCCCAATACCATGATGAACTATAGTTGCATGCCTCAAGTATATTTACTAGTTTTTCCATTGAAGTGACCAATTATCTTATTTTCCTACTGATCCAGTTTGCGGCAAATCATTGGCATGAATCATGCATCCACTAGAGCCCACTTAGGCCCGAGGGAGAGAGAGACCCTAACATTTATATTTTTTTTAAAGTTTTGTTGGAATTGATATCATTTCCCTAAAAAAAAAAAAAAAAGAGTATTCCAAGCCGCGCGGTTATACTATTTCTTTTATAAAAAATTCGAATATAATTGGGGACTAGACTATTTCTTTAAAAAAATTAGAAAAAAACCGAGTCTAGCTGCGCGGCTATACCATTTCTTTAAATAATAAAAAAACCATGTATAGCGGCGTGGCTGGCTATACTATTTCTTTTTTTAAAAAACAAAAAAAAAATCGAATATCGCCAAACGGCTATACTATTTCTTTAAAAAAAAATAAAAACAGAGGATAGCCGCACAACTATAATATTTCTTCTAAAAAAACTTAGGAAACAAAACCGAGTATCACCGCCCAACTGTACTATTTCTTTATAATAAAAAAAAAATAGAAAAACAGAATATAGCCGCGTGGTGATACTAATTCTTTTTTAAAAATTAGGGAAAAAAAACGAAGTACAGCCACGCGGCTATACTATTTATGTTTTTAAAAAAATTAAAAACCGAGTATAGCCGTGCGGCTAAACTATTCCTTTTAAAAAATAAAAAACCGGGTATAGTCGGGCGGCTACACTATTTCTTTTTAAAAAATTTAAAAACAGAGTATAGCCGCTCGGCGATACTATTTCTTTTTTAAAAAATTAGGGGAAAACAGAGTATAGCCGGGCGGCTACACTATTTCATTTAAAAAATTAGAAAAACCGAGTATCACCACTCGGCTATACGATTTCTTTTTAAAAAATTAGGAAAAAAATCGAGTATAGACATCTGAAATGAAACGGCGCAAGAGAATGGGTATTGTTAGGGTTTTAACTCTTTATATTTCTTAAAAGTTTTGTTGGAATTGATATCATTTAAATATATTAGTTATAAATATTTAACACAAGATAACTTGTTACCTTGGTGGGTTGGAAATGAGAGTATACCTTGGAGCTCAAGAGTTTGAGTCCCCCTAACTCCAACTTTATAAATATAATTAACATTTATGCAAACTAGTTTGGTTTAGATGAATCAGTGGTTTGCATTTCTCCACATCGTGGACTAGACCGAAATAGTTGATTCGATCCAATTCAACACCGAAAGACAGAAAAATAAAAGAAAAATTGGACGAACCAAACCAATTGTTTTGGTTTGGCTGGTTTGGCCAGTTTGTCGGTCCAGATGCCCAGTCCTAGTTTAAGGAAATTTATGGTGAGGGTAAAGAGAAAAAAGAGACAAAAGCTCCAGATATGAGATATATTATTTCTATTCAATAATATGTGAGAATTATGTGTATAACTGCGTGAATTTTTTTTGTGTATTATTGAAAATTTTGTACAAAAACATGTGTATTAAACTTGAAAAATACATATGTGCATGTACAATATGAGTATTGTACATTTTCTTTGTAAAAAAAGTGAAATTTTACCGAGTCTTTAAGCCATGTACAGAACACGAATGTATTATTGAAAAATACGTACGTACATGCATAATACAATATTAAACGTGAAAGTGCTAAATTCTTTATACGAGTAATAACTTTGGAAAAGTAAAAAAATCTAAAGGAGAAAATAGAGACTACTATTATCGATAAACAAAAATCGAGGGAAAAAAATTTTAAAGAAAAAAATGATCTGAGTATATATAGATATACATATATATTAAGCGTATAGCCGCCCGGCTATACTATTTCTTTTTTAAAAAATTAGGAAACAAAACCGAGTATAGCCGCCCGGCTATACTATTTCTTTTAAAAAATTAGAACAACAGAGTACAGCCGATCGGCTATACGATTTCTTTAAAAAAAATTTAACAAACCTAGTATACCCGCGCGGCTATACGATTTCTTTTATATAAAAAAATAAAAAACCCGCGTACAGACGTGCATCGATACTATTTCTTTTAAAAAAATTAGGAAAAAAACCGAGTATAGCCGCGCGGCTATAATATTTCTTTTTAAAAAAACTGAGTATCGCCGTGCGGCGATACTATTTCTTTAAATAAATAAAAAAACCGAGTATAGCCGCGCGACTATACTATTTCTTTTTAAAAAATTTAAAAACCAATTAGGAAAAAAAATTGAGTATATACATCCGAAATGAAACCGCTCAAGAGAATGAGTATTGTTAAGGTTTTAACTCTAACATTTATATTTTTTAAAAGTTTTGCTGGAATTGGCCCTGACAATGTTGACACTTGCAACCCATAAACCAAAAAGTGGACACATGGCATCGACCATGCAACTAGTCACAACACTCAAAATCGTTTCAGAGTCCCCCAACAACACCTTGAGAAGATGGGAGAAGAGTTTTGTGCCAAATATATCAAGTGGCTTTGTTTGCATATGATCTTTAATCTGCTGCTTTGCTCAAAACCACAGCTGGTTACTTGCACAATTATCAAGTCCCTGCCAGGATTTCCTGGTTCCCTTCCCTTCAAACTTGAAACTGGGTGAGTCATCTGCTACTCAATAGTGCTCATTCCTCTTTCAACGCCTTCTGTTTTCTTTGTTGAATTTACAAATATTTTGGAATAAATTAATCCATGAATTTGTAAGATCATGCCAAATTAATCTCAGCACATTTCAAATATATATCTGTGCGTGTGTGTGTGTATATTGTGGAAGCAAAATATCCAAATATATATATATATATATATATATATGGCCTTGGTGATGGGTTTCAGGTATATTGGGGTTGATGAGAAAGAAGATGTGCAGCTCTTCTATTACTTTGTTGAATCTGAAAGAAACCCAAGGGATGATCCTCTTATGCTCTGGCTCACTGGTGGTCCTACTTGCTCTGGTCTATCTGGGCTTGCTTTTGAGATAGGTTTGTACACCAAATGCAACTTAGACTAATGTGCTACTATATTTCTATGACTTTTTTTTTTTGCTTCTTTTGTTGTGATTTATCATTTGATTAATGTGAAAGTCTGATGCTTTAGTCTAGTATCCATGTTATACAGAATTGGCCTCCAACAAATTCTGTACATTGTTTTTTTGCTGCGAATCTAAAGCGGCAATCATAAGATAGTAGAGATTGTGAATCTGAACGACACATCACACACTCATAGGAATAAAAGTCTACCTAGTACTAATAGTAGTCTAGAATGAGAGTTTAAACATAAGAGCATTTCTCATAAAGTACAAGTTTTACTGTTCCAGAAAATAAAATAAAAAAGAATTATTGTAACTTTGTCTTTTTAAGCTTTCTCGATCACCTTTCCACTGAGTGACTGGTCTCCGACAAGTGCTTACCAGCTTCTAATTCCTTCACAATGAAATGCTTTCCATCTTAAATGAGCCTTACCCTCAGTCCGCAAGAAGCTTTTGACTAATTTGTGGTTTTGTGTAGGCCCTATGAAGTTTAACATGGTGGAGTATAATGGTAGCTTACCAACTTTTGTGATTAATCCCTACTCATGGACAAAGGCAAGATAAATTTCTGACCTGTTCAAATGTGCATGTTAACTATCCCTATTCTTGGACAACTGCTCTTCTCTTACTGCAATTTCCTAATGTTGTTTTCTGCATAATCGTGATGCATTAGGTTTCCAGCATAATATTTGTGGATGCACCTATTGGCACCGGGTTTTCATATTCAAGAAGCTCGAAAGGGTCCAGTGATACTTTCTTTGTTAATCATATTTATAGTTTCCTCAAGAAGGTAAATTAGCACAACAATTGCATTGAGATGATATGCAAACACAAGCACCCGGCATTATGCACAATAAGATGTTTCATGACTCTACTAAGATCTGTATCTAGTACAAAAGAGAATATTGTTCTTTACTAAAGCATTTATGTTATATGTTCATGAATTTGATTTGTGTGCATCGTCTTCTTCTTATTATGCAGTGGTCACTCTCTCACCCTGAATTCATTTCAAACCCAATCTACATTGCTGGTGACTCATTCTCTGGCATGATTGTTCCAGTTGTAGCTGAAGAAATAGCAAAGGGTGGTGACATATCAAACAATTTCTCAAATAATTAACTGTCGATGGACTTATTAACAAGCTTGCTATGATACTGCAGGTATTGAAGCCGGAAGCATACCAGAAATCAATTTCAAAGTATGTATTCTAGGACCAAACTTTGTTACTTCACCAGGAAGTTGAATTTTCTAAAGGGCGTAAGAACTTTTAGAAACTTTTCCAGGGTTATCTACTTGGGAACCCATCGACAGATATTAATATTGATGCAAATTCAAGGGTTCCATTTGCCCATCGCCTTGCACTTATATCAGATGAACTCTACAAGGTACCTAAAACAATCAATTATCTATATTCTCAAGTTCATCATCCATGAATGTAACGCATATAGTTTCCATCTATCTGCTTAGTTTGACTTACTTTTAATACGAATATTTAAGTGGCTGCACATTTTTCTTAGTCAGCAAAAAAGAGTTGCAGAGGACTGTACACAGGAATCAACCAAAGCAATAAACAATGTGCAATGGATCTCCAGGCTTTCTCAGTGGTGGGAACATTTTTACATATATATATCTATATATAAATATTTCTTTTTCCTATTCAAACTAGAATTATAATCTGTTTCCCTACATTTTATCCACATTGTTTATTAGATACCATTTTGTTTGCCTTTGTAGTGCACTGAAAAATTAAATTTTGGGCACATCTTGGAGCCTCAGTGTAGACCAAGCTCTAACGCAAATAGTAAGGACCACCAGAAGAATCTCCTGGAAAGCTCGGAAGATTCGCAATTTAAACTCAACTCGATTCACCTGAGCCTTCGTCCAAAACTTCAAGAGCCAGAACTTGGTTTTCCAAAATTTGGGTGCAGGGTAATTCTTCAATTTTCTATAGTACTTCCAATGAGCTAGGTGTTCTGGAAATGATGGCCCTTTTTACAGGATTACAAGAATTTGCTGATCCATGTTTGGGTGAACGATGATAATGTTCAAAAGGCGCTTCATGTTCACAATGTAAGAGAATGTTGAATAACTGTAAAGTAAACTCAGTGAAGGAAATGCTTAACTCTCCATAGATGCGTGTGTGTGTGTGTGTGTGCGTGCTCGTCCGTGTGCGCATATTATACACAAAAATTCTGCTGTAAACAAAAATTTATGACATTTCGTTTTACCTTTTGGGAATAAAACCAGAGGATTTTCTGGATGAGATGCAACAGCAGCAGCTTGCCGTACAGAAGATATTTCCAAAGTGTGGTTAGCTATCATCTATCTCTCAACACCAGAGGTTATCGAGCTCTAATATACAGGTTTTGCACTCATCTCTTCTCATGCAGTCGCCCAAAGTTTATCCTATGTGGCAAATACTAGGAATCGTTTCCCAATTGGTGACACGAACGAATGTAGTTGAAGTTAGATTTGTGAATTTCTGAGGTCTTTGAGAACTATATGTTTATGCAGCGGTGACCATGACATGTTGGTACCCTACCTGGGAACCCTTGCATGGATTAGGTCTCTGAACTTTACCGTCATTCATCTCTGGAGACCGTGGCTGGTTGACGGTGAAATTGCAGGGTAGGCTGAAAATGCATCACAAGGTAGCTACATAATTTGTAGCAGGTTTGAATTGAAATCTTGCTTACTGCTGTTGTTACCTGTGTGCAGATACTCAAGGAAACATTCAAACTTTACATTTGCAACTGTTAAGGTAAGAGTGCTTGTGAATTTCCTACACTAAGGTTCGTAGCGAAAATGATGGCCTAAATTATAGAAAATTGAATTCTTCATAATTTGTTGTTTCTGTGCAGGGAGGGGGTCACACAGCCCCAGAGTATAAGCCTAAGGAGTGCTTTGCCATGTTCAAAAGGTGGATCTCCCAAGACCCACTGTGACCACCCTTTCCAAAGTAGCAAAATTTTCAGTTACATAAGCACCTTTTGTTACCATGTTTCCATGTTATTTAATATTGAATTTGGATAAAAATGTTCAATAAATTTTGTATATTTTATGTCTGTTATGTGGCGATAATATTGTTTTAAGGAAAATACTTCCCTCCTTATTAGATAAGCAGGAGCTCCTACACTACAATGTAAGTAGAAGTTTTTTTTTGGGGTGTGTTTTTGATGAATTATTGTTGTATATGTGTCAAATTACGATTTGCATGAAGGGGTACATGTAAGGAGGCAAGTAGTATCCTTGTTTTAACACTCCAAAATAGTCATCTGGCTTCGACCAAAAAAAAAAATAGTCTTCTGGCACTCATTTCTCCCTCATTCTTTCATTAGATTTCAACCATAAAAATTCATTGAATTTAAAAGCTGCAGCAGAGTATAAGCTGGAAACCAGAGCTTAGAAAACAAAAGCCAAACTATAACTTCCAGAGAAACGATCCCAAACAGCGTGTCGTAAATCGTTTCTTCTTTAAAGCTAAGAACCAAGTAATTTCAGTGGTTTTTGGTTATTTTTTTCATCAAGATGCGCAGGGAAGAGAAGAGACGCAAGTTCAATGAAGCTGTCCTCAACACACTTTTCCCGCCTCCTTCCCCTCCATCATCACCACCAGTACACACACACTCTCTCTTTCTCTCTCTCTAATCTTTTTTATAATTTTTCTGCAACTTTTTCATTGTAACTTAGGATAAAATTGTTTACAGCCAAAAGATGAGGACGTGCCATTGAGCATTTTACTTCAAGATTTTGAAGAAGACTTGGGGGAAAGTGGGTCTGCAACGACGAGCGGTGATGATGATGGTAATGGTGAAAGTGAGCCTCAGACAAGGGCTCAGCGGAAGAGACTCCGCAAGAAGAAGCTCAAGGAAGATGCTTCCCGCCGTAGGGGACTTATTGGGCCCCTTTTACCTCCAACCGTCGATCAAGGTGAAAATGAAGCTCAAGGTGTTCGATGTAATGCCTCTGAGGAACCTGATGCTGCTATCGTCGAGAAACCAGGTTAGAAATTTTTTTCATATTTGCTGTTGCGTTTTTTAAATTATGGGTTCTGTTTTTGACAATTTTATATGACGAAGTGGAAACTGAAAATTCACACGAGGCTGGGTTTGTTCAGGAGATGAGCCACCTGCTTGCAGTAATCAGAACAAGGTAAAGCAAAGGAGGAAGGCAAAGAAGCTGGCCAGGGAAAGAGAGCAAGATTGAAGGGCGGGCAATTTTGCACTGTCAATTTTTTCTTACTAGAAGTTTGCACGGTCGTTAGAAAAAATTAGCTTACAATGTCACGAAAATGAATGATTGATGTCTTGGGACGACTTTATTATGATTTGTATACTTCTTTGGATACTGAAAATTGAAATGTATACCAAAATGATGCGCACAAATGCTTAAGCTCGGTTCTATAAAGGGTTGAGCTTCCAATGTTTCTCAACCCAATTTATTACATTCTAGGCTAAGTACATAGTAACTTTTTTTTGTTGTTGTTGAGAAAAGTACATAGTAACATTTGGATTTACAAGAATTACTGAAAATTTAAGCGGGAGATGCACTCGATACTTCTCTACACATCCCGAATACATGTAAATAATCATGCACTAAGAACCAGAAATGGAAAATGTTGAAGTGAATTCTAAATATAAACTGGAGAATGAAAATGTCTGCATATTGCTAGACTAGCCTCATACATAACATGTCGGTACGTGACCGGAAATGATACTGGTCCGGGAATTATCTGCTACCTGCTACCGAAAAGTGACAGTAGTCCAGGAATTATCGGAAGCTTCGCATAGCGCATATACCATGAAGAGCCAGAGTTCCTATAATCAAGAATCAAAATATGAAACACCATCATAAGTTCCCAGCAAATTTAGATGTCATCATGGTCCTCAAATTGTCATCATCTAGAAACAACTGCCCAGATACCTTTTATGTGTGAAGCTCCAACTTCTCAACTGAACAAATCCAAATCCATATTTTAGTCATTTTCTTGTGTGCTATTTAGACCACAGTTTTAACTTTAAGTCACAACACAACAAAGGCAAACACACATTATAATGCTATGCTTGCTTTCATCATCACCTATGAAAAGTTGAAAATCATGCTGCCATCATGCATCGCTTGAAAAATCTAAAACCCACCAACAAGCCAAACACCTTTGGCTTTTGCTCAGCTAAAAAGCTAATTAATTAATTAATTAATTAAGCAAACCCCAAAAGCAGAATAAGCAAAAGCAAAAGCACTTACGTACCTTTCTTTTTCAAAGTGACCCTATGATGACTTGAATTGATGGGCTAATCTTACTCGGACGGGTAATCAAACGGCACGGGAGAGACCGCACGATCCAGTGTGCTCGGGTGCACGTAACCGTATTTGCGAAGCACCTGATTCTCAGCGAAATTCAACGCTTTCTCCATCCCATCCCAACACGTATTCCCCGTGTACATCTCGTTGTGCCTCCCACTGCACGGCTGGCATCCGGTGAAGTGCGTGATGAACGGTCGCCTCCAGCTCCCTCTCCCGTACCCCGCCTCACTCAAATACTCCTCCCTAAACGCACCGTATTGCTCGCTCACCTTCTCCGCGTGCCGCCTCCTTAGACGCACCGCATTGTCCTCCTCCCCTCTCTCTATCTCCGCGTACCGGTCCTCAATCTTGTCAAGCGTCCCGACGATCTCCGCCCAATACCCTTCGAAATAATACTCGCTTTCCAGATAAATCTTCTTCCCCCACTTTTCCTTCTCCTTGTAGATCAAGTAAGCGAGGCCCGTCTGATCGTCTGACTCCGGGAACGCCTTGTCCTTGAACGTTGACCGGAGGGTTTCTCCCCATTTCTCGTAGTCCGGGGTCTGTGGGCCCATGCTGGCCCACACCTCGAGAAAATCCATGGTCCACTGGCAGTTCCTGATCAAGAACACGCCGGCGTTGAGCCCCGTCCAACTGTGCGTCTCCACGACCAGGTGGGCCCAGCCGTGGACGACGAGGTTGTGGTTCTTGTACCGGTCCAAAGGGAGCTTGAACTCCATGTCGGTGAACAACGCATCCGAGTCAACCCACCAGATCCACTCGGCCTCCGGGTGGGCCACCATGGCGGCCCGGATTACGGGCAGCTTGGCCCAGTAGCTGCCCATCCGCGGGTGCAGCAGTGCGTTGTTGTAGAAGATTTCGTGCCCGTGGAGTCTACAGTAGTCCACCTTGTTCTTGAAGAACCGCAAGAGGAGATGATCGCCGATAGGATTGCGACACGCGGCCGGCTGAGATCCCGTCACCATCAGAATCCTCTCCCCTGCTCCGGCGGCGAGCGAGGGGTGAAGCAGCAGCCACTGCTGCCGCTTCTCGTCCCAGTTCTGAACCGGGTCCCCGAGCGTGTACCGGACTTCTCGGTCGTCGTAAAAGGTAGGGTCCGGCGGGTCGCGGCGTAGGTTAGCATCGTCGGCGCATTGATCGGGTTCGGCGGTGGGCGGCGGAGAAGTGACCGTACGGCCGAAATTGGGGGATGAATAAGTGCTTACGAAGGAGTAAAAAGTGAAGAGGACGAGGAGAGCGAGAAATGCACCGCTGAAGAAGAGCAAGCTATCGGCGAGCCAAGAAGAGGGCTTGGTTCTGGGAGAGGGTTTCGACATTGGAGGGAGCTCAGGCGAGAGCATTATAGCTGTGTGTGGCTGAGATTGGGTTCTCAACGGGGTCGTTTGGCGGCCATGGATGGATGGATGGATGGATGAAGTTTCTTTAAGCTTCTATTCTGGTCTCTCTGCAGGTGTGTAGATAGATATGCTTAGCAGAGGGTTTAAGTTTTTTAAGTGGGAACTTAAAGGGAGTGTGCACAGTCGGTTTTGAAGCGCAGAAGATGCTAAAGTGCGCCACAAGGCAGGCAGGCAGGAGAGAGGGCTTCAACGTGATCAACGGCAGTACGAGGGTCCCTTGTCTGGTCAAGTCTTGTTCAAGGTGACACCTGGATTATGTAATTATGAACCGACACTTTTGGGTTCGAAATTACAATTGGCGGTTTCACTTTCGTGACCAACACCAATGCTTACAGTTTTACACAGTATTGCTGCGTTTTATCAGAGAGGTTGAGGGTATTATGGTCATTTTGAGGAGGCAGTAAGAGAACGTGGACCTTGTTTATAATCCCTCCAAAGTATATAGTCCAAAACTTAAAGGGAAGGAATTTGATATTACAATTAAGAGTGGCCAATAATCTCTGATTAGCATTTTACCCCTGAAATTAACTAATTGAAATCAATAAAAAAAAATCATAAAATCGCAATGACTTTATGATAATAATATGAATAATATTACAAATACAAGCTCATGGGTTGTTTAAATAGTAAACTCAAAACCTTAATAATTGGCAAATCCTAAAGTTCCATAATAATCCTAAACTTAACTAATAAGAACACAGTTTAAATCTTAATCTTAAAATCATATCGGGAAAATAATATCACAAATGGTAACTTATTCTAAAATTATAAACAAATATTAAATAAAATATTTTCCTCACCAGAAACATACTCATTTAAATTTGCTCAAGCAATCCGCAAATTCAAACAATAAATCGTTTTTAACGCCATAATCAATATTTGAGTATAACTTTCATGCCTAGCTCGATTTCTTGCCAATTTTGAACCAAGTCATTTTCTTTATTTTTCTTTGTAGGAATTTACCCATATTTTATCCTACATTAGTTTATAATTGGTGGTAACAAATTGAACTACACATGTATTTTCAATAGTTCGTACACCATATCAACATGACGACATGGTTATCTATTTGGAAAATACAATGCTCGATTTATGGAAAGAGTTAGTTCTTATATGTCACATTGAAGTTTGATACCTCGTCGAATAAAAAATTTAAAAATATATACGTAATAGCTTATTTTGTAAGGACATTTCATGTTAAGAGGGACGATAGTATACTACACTCACACACAATGCGGATGCTAGGACTCGAACCCACGACTTTTTCTCAAGGGAATAATTGCTCTAAACCTACACTACACTAGTCAGTCCTTTGCTATTTGATATACACTTTTTCAAAAAATGGATTCCAAACTTTTTTTTTAAGAAAAAGCGATGAAATTTACAGGTCGATTGCTTTAAGTTATAATATAGTTGATCATAAACCCATTTGGTTATCACCATCCATCAGCTTACAAATCATTCTAAAAGACAAAATCAAACCAAAAAAATATAGGCCAGAAACTAAGACCAACACTTAGAAGATATCTGGAAATTAAAGCAAAAAGATATAATTAACTAAAATATATAAAAGAGTACATAGGAGATATTCAACTCAAACTCATAGAACAGAAACCAAATAAATAAATAAAAACATGTTATGTTGTAACCATTGAGTGGTTGATTAATTTTGGAAGTGTTATTAATTAAAATAATAATAATAAATATAAAAGCCCTTATATTTAAAAAGTTTGAATAATGGTGGTGGGCACGATGGCACCAAAATATTTTGTGTGTTGTTGAACTTCTTCCATGAGAATGAGACGGCACAGTATATCTATTTGAACCAAGTTATTTTCTTTATTTTTTATTTGTAGGAATTTATCTATATTTTGTCCTACATTAGTTTATAATTGGTTGGTTCAACTATGTATTGTAACAAATTGAACTACACATGTAGTTTTAATAGTTCATACACCATATCAACAAGACGGCACGGGAAAATACTATGCATGATTTATGAAAAGAGTTAGTTCTTTCTGTCTGTCACATTGAAATTTGACACGTTGTCGAAAAATGTTTACATAACAGGTTATTTTTGTATATGTGCAAATCAGGAGGAGTGACTCTTTCGTCTTTCCATTGTTCCATCCATTCTACTAAAAAAAGAAAAAAAATCTCCCTAGAAAATGGTTAGCACATGGAAAATTCCCCAACTGGAAGAAGTGTCATAGTCTCACTCATAGATAAAAGATAATGTTAAAAAAATTAGAAAATAAATAATCTGCATTGGTATTTTAGTAAGCTAAACAGTAAAGCCTTACAGTAACCATGTAAACAATGATAAACACAAAGAGAGCAGATACGAGTGTCAGAAGATTCACAACTTAATGCCTTCCATATAAGTAGTTTGTTTATACTTTGCCTCTCTAATCTAATGCCCTAATATTTTAATTCATTTTATTAACATAAACAACTCGTTCATCTATAAGCATATATAGGCCACCAAACTCATGTGTTTTTCTATTCACCAAGTTTTTGTTTTCTCTCTAATTTGGCAGCATTTCCAATTTGACAATATATTAGAGGCTTCGCGGGTCCACTCTACGGGTTCTAAGGATCATAAGTTAAAATAAAAATATTATGATTAGATTATAATATTTGAAGATTAACTCCTTACAACAGAAACGTCTGACGAACTCAATTCCGGATGCACAAAACCATAGTTCTTAAGCACTTGATTATCTGCATAATTCAAAGCCCTCTTCATCTCATTCCAACACGAATCGGCTGAATATTGTAGATTGTGCTCTCCGCTACACGGTTGGCAACCTGTAAAATGTGTTACGAAAGGTCTCCTCTCACGCCCCTTGAGATATGTTTCTCTCTTCGCATCATACCACTCATTCACTTTCTCTGCATGTCTCCTCTTTAAAACGCCCTCATTTCGCTCCATCTTAATATAACTCTCGGTCAGGGTATCGTATTTCCCAACTAAAGCTAACCAATAACCTTCCAAATTATACTCTCCTTCTAAATAAGTCTTGTCCCCCCACTTCTCCTTATTCGTAAAGAGTAAATAAATCAGAGACGATTGATCGTCCGAGACCGGGAATAACTTGTCTTTAAATACCGATGTTAAGATCTGGCCCCACCTCTCAAAATCCGGGCTCAATGGGCCCATCGAGGCCCATACATCAATCAAAGCCATGGACCATTGACAGTTTCGGATTAACAACACGCCGGCATTGAGCCCGGTCCAACTTTTGTTCTTATCCTCGTAAACCATATTGGGCCAACCATGGACCACAAAATTGTGGTCTTTGTACCGGCCCAGCGGAACCTTAAACTCCATGTCGGTGAACACGGCGTCAGAGTCCATCCACCAGATCCATTCGGCTTCCGGGTGGGCCAGCATCGCGGCCCGAATTATCGGTAGCTTGGCCCAATAAGAGTCCATCTTGGGATGCAAGTATGCGTCGTTGTAGAAAATGTCGTGGCCATGGAGACGACAATAGTCCACCTTGTTCTTGAAGAACCTCAGAAGGAGATGGTCGCCAATCGGGTTCTTACAAACGGACGGCTGCGATCCGGTGACAAGGAGGACCCGATCTCGTGACCCGGCGGTGAATGACGGGTGAAGGTCTAGCCAAACGCGCCGCTTCTGGTCCCAGTTATTGACCGGCTTCTCTACGAAATAGCTCAGTTCCGGGTCGTCGTAGAAGGTTTCATGGGGCGGGTCGGAATGGAGAAACGGAGCCTCCGCCCCGTAATCTGAGGCTTTTGCAGAAAAAGGGATGAAGCCAAAATGGCGTTTGTAATGGAAAAGGGTTAGGGACCAGAAACCAAAAAGGCCGAAGAAGAGGCCAGCGAGAAAACAAAACCCGTCTGCACAGGGTTTTGTTTGAGGGGTCGTTTTCGCCATAAAAGTTGTTTTGGGGCTGAGAAAATTAGTGTGAGGGAAACTGGGCAAGACTTCTTTTTTAAGATAGAGAAATAGGGTTTGGGGATTTTCGATTTTGGGTGTGGCTTGGGAGGGAAGTGACACTTGCCTAAAATGAATTTATGTTTTGGAAGACGTTTATGGGAGACAGGGATTGTTTTCCTAAAAGCAATGGAGGCAAATATGGTGGGTAATTATTGCAATGTTATATGATTGATCTAATGTGTTTTACACTGTCATTTAGAGTAATTTGAGTGATTTTAAGACTATCAGAATGTTACTTTAAATTTGAAACTTCATCATGATAAGTAAAATATTGATTCATCACATAGAACATAATGCGCTAGGAGCCAAAAAATTTCTGTAGGGCATGAGGCTTTAACCCTATAATTTTACTTTAGAAAAAAATCAACAACATAGATTATCTCCTATACTAATTTCACTGCTAAACTTTTTAAGTTTATTAGGACAACTTTGTAGACATTGCATTTGCAATAAATTGATCATTTCATTTGTATCTTTAAAGATATACTGAAATCAGCTAAAAGATCAAATCAGTTAATTATATAATTAGATATGCATTTTTATCTTCAGAAACTTTCTCCACACACCCCCAAAAAGGAGGGAAATCTTTAAGTCTTGAGCTAATTGTGTGAATGTCCAAAGCTGCAGATTACATAAGTTATTACGAAATCGTTGCTTGTTATTTATCACCAACAACTTCATGCTTTTCATGCTTCTCATTTGCTTTTACAATTTTTCCTTTTCTACTTACTTGCACGATGACTCCACGGGCCACCAGGGAAAACGACACGCGTAAATGTTCTGTCTCTGTCCGTCTGACATAATGGCCCACAGGCCCAAGTATCAATTATTTTAAATTAACTGCTCGTGGTTATGTGAACAAGAAGCTTTCATAGCTCAGTTGGTTAGAGCACCCGTTTAGTAAGCGGGAGGTCTTGAGTTCAACTCTCAATGAAAGCAAATATTTTTCTTCTTTTTTTTTCCCATTTTCTGGGCTATCCTAATAAGCTTCAAAAGTTAGAAAGAAAAAATATTAAATTTAAAATACAAACTAGAGGGAAGCCGGCGTCTTTATTATATTGGATTTTGATACGAACATTACAACTTACAAGTTGTTCTACACACGTCCGGCTAAATACTCTAAGACAATTATTTTTTTCAATTTCTGACAAATAATATTTTTTTTTCTTTGGAACCAAGCACAACGTTTAACATTGTGCTTGAATTTACAGAGTGACAATGGGCAATCACATAACTACACTACACCAACTTCAGTCTTCAGCTACACAAAGAAGAACAACAAACAAAAGACCTCACCCACTAGTACACTAGAGGCCATCTCCCTAATTTACTAATTCAGCAACCTTCTAGATCGCGCCATTTGAGGTAAACAAGCCCCGCACGGTAATGAGTGTACGCGCCTGCCACTACTAATATGTGAAACAATTGGTGGCTGTGCCCTGCAATGTCGAATTTCCCAGGCATCCATCGTTCTGGAACCCTTGTGGCATAAACCAAGGCTCCAACCCCATAGAGAGCCCCCATTAGAATCTCATACCCAGTTGTGTGGAGTGCCTCAGGTTGATCAGAAAACAAGACAAGCTTGTGCATAACAGGTAAAATCCCAGACATGCCCATGCTTAAAAATAGAGATACACGAACAATACGATATTCAGGATTCTGAAAGACTGGTATGAGGGAAACCAATACTGTAGCAATTCCCAAGAGGGTTATAAATCCCATGTACAGGTTGCAGAAGAAAGGGTTACACATGAAGGAGTAGTAGACAAGGGGGTAAAATGAGGTGGATATAAGGGCTGCAATTCCAGCATAGTCCAGTCTGAGCATGATATATGACATTCGCTCAGAATGGCAAGAGAGAAGATGGCATGCACTGCTGGACAACAAGCAAAACATGGCTCCTCCCAAGAAAGCAAAGAATGGCCATCGTGTGATTGGCCTCAGCATAAGTGGTGCTATTATGTTCGCTAAATCCTCCTTCATGCTACTCTGCAATATTCAGAACAACAAATACAAAGAAAGCTATTAGCTGGATACATCTCCTAATAAACATTAACATTGACAATGGAAAGTAGATTTAATGGAAAGTGAACTCACACAATAAGATTGTGTGTGTTTGTGCGTCTGTGTTCAATTTAATACATTTCTTCAAGGGGCAATTGATTCATTGCAACTAGTACTGTAGTACCATTAGTCGCATAAGAAAATTGTAAACTGCTCAACATTAAGAATGCATCCAGCACTAGATGTCAACCATTTAGGAAATAGGACGCAACTATCAATGCAGAGTATGCTCAACTTTCTCGCATGTCATCTTACATGGACAATTATACGATAATTTGAGTAGCCAAAATATAAAATTATTTCAACTATAAATAAGCCATTTGTTGCTCCTATTGGGTTGGAGAAGAAAGTAACAGTTAAATGTTCATTCAAGGATGCATGACCCTATTTAGCATAAGCTATTTGACAGAAAACCATGAAGAGGTAATTCAACTTCAAAAGTAATTCCAGGGGCACTATCACATGGGTTATATTATACGCATATGACAACTATAACAACAGTAGATCAATTGTTTGCAGAACCCAAAAAAGAAAAGAGATGATCCTGTTGATAATTAAGAAAATCAGGAGAAAAAGTGTCATTTCAGCACAGAGTGACATTGATGAGGACATCTTTGTCAAACCCATTAGAGTTTACAAACAAAAAAGATGGAAGAGTAAATGATTTAATTCGGTCTTCAAATCCTGCAATTTTGGAGCAATAGATGATTTCTGCGTTTTTAACTTGTTTTCTAAGTTTTCTGTACTTTGAGGATTCCTTGACATCAGACATTAGAGACCACTGAATGCAAGAAATTCCCATACAAACAGGTTCAGCTTAGAGAACATGATGGAAAACTCTAAACGCCTAAAAGATAATTAATAATATAACAAATAATATCAGCAATGTTATGATAAGTTAACATCATTCGTTCTAGGGCTAAAGAGTACCAGAACACAAACATCAGTTTGGTTGCCATGGGAGAATCGTTGAGGCAAACAATTATTCAGAAGTTCCATGACATGCCAACCAGAGAGTGACGGCAGCAGATCGATTGAAGGTAATGAAGTCTTCAACTCTTCTCTAAGTCTGTTCAGATCAGGCATGTTGGGTAAGGAAGGGAGGCATGTCATGAATTCTTCATGTAATTTATGCAAATCAGCTTTTTTCAGCACATCAGGAAAATGCTGTAGAGCATGAAGATCAACGACCTCTGGAAGCTTCACTGCAGTGTATATGGTCAGGGAGAGAAAAAGGAAGAACCCGATCAAATGCCTGTGAAAGTAATAATTTGTTAGAGAAATGAGATTGTCAAGTGTTGAAGTTTATGCCCTTTGAGTTCCTACATTTCAGTTACCAAAACGTTATGTGCATAAAAGTTAAAGACAACTAACAGGAGACCTCTGGAAAAAAAGACAAGGAGGCATACTTCTACATTAGTGAAACGCCGTAGGTTTGACAATGAAATATGGAAGACATTTTCAGCTAATTTGTTTTCGAACTAAAATGCCATACAGTCTAATCCACTTTAATAAACTTGAGAAGAAATAACAATATTTTAAACAGTTTTTACTTTCTCATTATAATTCACAAATGTAACTTCCATTAAATATTATATACTTCAAGGGGGAAAATATAGAAACTATTTGAATTAAGCACCAAATTAATAACTGTTATCTGAAGGCGACAGACCTATTAAACAAATTATAGGTACAAACAAAAGAATCATATAAAACCCATTTATGTATCGAAAAAATGACTCATATACAGGATAGGGGCCTTACGTCCAAACATTTAGCGTCTCATTGTGGATAGTAAACATACTAAGCAAGACCTGCTTCAACGGCCATTCGGACCGGTAATGGCCCAAAATGTACTCGTTGTCCCTTAAGTAGTTGGGTAAAGTGTGGTACTCAACCAGCTGATACTTCACCTTCTTCCACAGCCGCTTTCCTTTACCTTCCTTCGGTGAACATGCCTGATGGTCCTCCATTACTTCAGATGACAGTTTTGAATCTTCAAAATTCTGGATCTCACTGCCCATTTTCTGTTCAACCACAAGCACCCAATGTTACACTTACAAAAAGAAAAATGCTCTTTTTGGTTGCCAAAGTTGACCCCAAAAAAATGAAAATTATAAGATACCAAGAAATAAACCCAGATTCTAAAGCATTGATATTTCATTGCATGGAAGACAAAAGATCCAATATTGCATCAAATTTTCCCTTTTTGAATTGAGCTTTCAACAATTGCAGATAGAACATAAAACCCAACAAAAAGAATTTATTCTTAATTTATTTTCCTTTTTCTTTTGCTGCATTTTCTTGGAAACCAAGCGGCATACAACATCAACAATCTAATAACAATCATTTGCATAATTGTGGGAAAGCAAAGCTCAACGAGAAAAACCCAGATGAGAAAACGTACCTGAAAATTGAAGAACCACCAGCTGAGAAAAATCAAAGCAGCCCCAGAAGAAGATTCTTCTGGCTCAGATGGGTTTTTAGTGTTTGCTTTATATAGTATATTCGAGCGGTGATAATCAGAAATGAAACAATTGTCGTTAGGAATAAATTCCAAAAATGAGTGTTTGGATTATGAGAAGCCAAGGAGTTTTGTCAATGACTGGGTTTTCTTGGGGATTGATAAAAACCCACAAGAGAAAACTGGACGTCGGTTGCTAAAATAGCTTGGAAATTGAGAGGAGAGATTCGTTTGGGGAGATGCGGAGATGCCTATGGACATTCCGTGATCAGGCAGAGAGACTTATATAAGTTTGGCACTTGTGGAGGAAAACGACTTGTCTTCTGAATAATGAAATATTTTTTCAAGTGCTTAGTTAGACCACGGCAGCCTTCGAGATTTTATGGCATTGAAAAAAAAGTGAAAAAAGGATTTTTCAATACCAACCACGCAGGAAATTTATTAAATGAGCAAAACAAACAGACATTGGCACGTGTCGACATAATACTCCATGGACAAATTGATATAAATTCTTAAATTAAAGGCAAAAAATAATTTAAAAATTACTAATCTAAAAATGAAAAATTAAATAAATAGAAAACTAGCAAAGTCTCGGACATATTCAAGACTTTCCGTTTCCGCCACTTTTTTCGACTTTTAGAGTTTTCATCACTATATGTGAGGTGAGCACTCCTTGAGGAGTTTTGAGGCGGTCTTGATTATATTTCTAAATCTTTTTTTTAAAAAAAGAAGAAGGCTAAAATCCTTAAACTCCTTAAAAGGAGTTTTAATCTTATGTCCATAATCCATAATTCTAAATTTTGAGTTAAAGATTTAAAATTTGGTGCCTTTAGTATTCCATTCCTTTGAACGAAACATCACCTATGTTGTCATCATAAAATTAAAATCTAAGGAATGGCAAGGGAAAGGGAGAAAACTTCCTCATTTCTTTGGGCATACAATTTCAGATAACCATAAGCAATGCTATGTCATTTTCAAGTGGAATTACCAAGCTTGAGAATAGGATCTTCTACTTATCCCCATCTACTAAAACAAGGAAACCAAGATTACCTAATAAAGAATGAAAAAACAAACAAAACAAAACTTGAAGATAGAGATTGGGAGAATGTAAAAACCAAGGGATATTTGATGGTTATTGGACTAGTCAATCTAAGGCCTAACCCAGATATCCTATGTAGGAAGCCGGACCCGCCCATTGTTGAACTTGGATGGCGCCCCTGCAACCCATTAAATTTGAACAAAGCCCATCCAGTCAATCTGCTAGGTCAAGAAGGATTTGTAAGTGGGACTTCTTCTTGGGCTGTCTATATAAGGCTAGAGCCATTAGGGAAATTTTCTGTTTGCGGTCCTCTAAATACAGGGCTTTTGATGCGGGGCCAAATTCAGCTGGGAAGATCATCTGACGGGTTTCATTTTGCCCATTAGAAAATCGCAACTGAAGTCCAAGCGTTTTGCCATGGGCCTTTGTGTTCACTGCTGGAAATGGCGTTGTAATTCCATTTTTAACCTGATTTATGAGCCTTTGTTAGTGAATGGCTTGACATAAATAAGATGGTTAATTGTAAGCCAGCAAGAGAGGTCATCCAAGTTCATTGGAGTCTTCTTCTTTCTGCCAGATACAATTTGAATGTGGATGGCAGCTGCAAAACCAATTCTTGGAAGATCATTGCTGGTGGCTTGTTAAGGGACTCTACTTGGATTTGTGGTTTCTCTGCTAATATTGGAACTGGGAATATTGCGGAGGCTGAGTTATGGAGTCTTTCTAGAGTTGCAAACGGCTTGGGCAAAGGGAACTAGGTTCCTTGATGTTGAATGTGACTCTTTATCCTGTGTTTCTCCGATTACTAAGGCTTCTGAACAAGCTCACCCTTTTCTTTGCCTGATTGAACATTGCAAATAATCACTCACAACCAAATGGAATCAACAACTAGTGTGATTCTCTCAAATGATGATCTCCACCCAAACAAAGGAGAGAGCTTTCTCTCTTGAACCAAATGGTGGCTGCCAACAACAACTCTAAACTCTCGTAACCACATGTTGCAAATAAATCACTTTCATTAGTAATTATATTTTAATTATTTCTTTAGTGAATAATTAGTTTTAAATATTTAATTAACTTCATAAATTATATTACTTGATAAATAGTCATTATTATTATTTAGTTTATTTAAATAAATTATTTTAATACTAATTATTCGCTAAGTAAATAATAATTAAAACATAGTAGGCTTATGGAGGGTTCGAGGCTTGAGAAAGGTATTGGAACAAGTTCGAAAGCTAGGGTTTTTGGTTCGAGACTTGGATTTGCTCAAACTAATTTTGTATATAATAATTTATTACTATTTATTAAGTAATTTATTAAATTAGTAAAATATTTAAATATTCTCTAATGAATCAATAATTAAAACATTATTACTAATTAAAGGAATTTAAAAATACTAAGATATTACTTTATTACATATATTAAATTAAAGAAGTTTGCCACACAAAAAAAAGTAAAGAAACTAATTTTATATTCTGTTTAAAGGGTATAGCCGGGCGGCTATACTGCTAAAACATTCTACTTATAGAGTATAGCCGTTCGGCTTTAGTAATAAAATATCTATTATGGAGTATAGCCATTCGGCTTGACTGATAAAATTTCTATTTATGGGGTATAGCCCGCCGGCTTTACTTTTAAAATGTTTATTTAAAGCGTATAGCCGCGCGGCTATACTATAAAATTATCTATATTGGAGTATAGCCGACCGGCTGTACTTTCATTAGTAATTAACTAATATCTTAGCCTTATTTAATCACTTTCATTAGTAATTATATTTTAATTATTATTTCTTTAGTGAATAATTAGTTTTAAATATTTTAATTAACTTCATAAATTATATTACTTGATAAATAGTAATTAATTTGTTTATATTTTTTAAAATAAATTATTTTAATACTAATTATTCACTAAGTAAATAATAATTAAAAGATAGTGGGATTGTGGATAGGGTTCGAGGCTTGAGAAAGGTTTTGGAACAAGTTCGGAAGCTGGGGTTTTTGGTTCAAGACTTGGATTTGCTCAAACTAATTGTGTATAAAATAATTAATTCATATTTATTAAGTAATTTATTAAATCAGTAAAATATTTAAATATTCTTTATAGAAACAATAATTACAACATAATTACTAATTAAAGGAATTAAAAAAGACTAAGATATTACTTAATTACATATATTAAATTAAAGAAGTTTGCCACACAAAAAAAAAGTAAAGAAACTAATTTTATATTCTGTTTAACCAGTATAGCCGGTCGGCGATACTGATAAAATATTATACTTATACAGTGTAGCCGTGAGGCGTTACTAATAAAATATCTATTTTGGCGTATAGCCGTACGGCTAGACCGACAAAATTTCTATTTATGGAGTCTAGCCGATTGGCTTTACATTTAAAATGTTTATTTAAATCATATAGCCGATCGGCTATACAGTAAAAATTATCTATATTGCAGTATAGCATCCGGGCTGTACTTTCATTAGTAATTAACTAATATCTTAGCCTTATTTAATCACTTTCATTAGTAATTATATTTTAATTATTATTTCTTTAGTGAATAATTAGTATTAAATATTTTAATTAATTTCATGAATTATATTACTTGATAAATAGTAATTAATTTGTTTATATTTTTTAAAATAAATTATTTTAATACTAATTATTCACTAAGTAAATAATAATTAAAAGATAGTGGGATTGTGGATAGGGTTCGAGGCTTGAGAAAGGTTTTGGAACAAGTTCGGAAGCTGGGGTTTTTGGTTCAAGACTTGGATTTGCTCAAACTAATTGTGTATAAAATAATTAATTCATATTTATTAAGTAATTTATTAAATCAGTAAAATATTTAAATATTCTTTATAGAAACAATAATTACAACATAATTACTAATTAAAGGAATTAAAAAAGACTAAGATATTACTTAATTACATATATTAAATTAAAGAAGTTTGCCACACAAAAAAAAAGTAAAGAAACTAATTTTATATTCTGTTTAACCAGTATAGCCGGTCGGCGATACTGATAAAATATTATACTTATACAGTGTAGCCGTGAGGCGTTACTAATAAAATATCTATTTTGGCGTATAGCCGTACGGCTAGACCGACAAAATTTCTATTTATGGAGTCTAGCCGATTGGCTTTACATTTAAAATGTTTATTTAAATCATATAGCCGATCGGCTATACAGTAAAAATTATCTATATTGCAGTATAGCATCCGGGCTGTACTTTCATTAGTAATTAACTAATATCTTAGCCTTATTTAATCACTTTCATTAGTAATTATATTTTAATTATTATTTCTTTAGTGAATAATTAGTTTTAAATATTTTAATTAACTTCATAAATTATATTACTTGATAAATAGTAATTAATTTGTTTATATTTTTTAAAATAAATTATTTTAATACTAATTATTCACTAAGTAAATAATAATTAAAAGATAGTGGGATTGTGGATAGGGTTCGAGGCTTGAGAAAGGTTTTGGAACAAGTTCGGAAGCTGGGGTTTTTGGTTCAAGACTTGGATTTGCTCAAACTAATTGTGTATAAAATAATTAATTCATATTTATTAAGTAATTTATTAAATCAGTAAAATATTTAAATATTCTTTATAGAAACAATAATTACAACATAATTACTAATTAAAGGAATTAAAAAAGACTAAGATATTACTTAATTACATATATTAAATTAAAGAAGTTTGCCACACAAAAAAAAAGTAAAGAAACTAATTTTATATTCTGTTTAACCAGTATAGCCGGTCGGCGATACTAATAAAATATTATACTTATACAGTGTAGCCGTGAGGCGTTACTAATAAAATATCTATTTTGGCGTATAGCCGTACGGCTAGACCGACAAAATTTCTATTTATGGAGTCTAGCCGATTGGCTTTACATTTAAAATGTTTATTTAAATCATATAGCCGATCGGCTATACAGTAAAAATTATCTATATTGCAGTATAGCATCCGGGCTGTACTTTCATTAGTAATTAACTAATATCTTAGCCTTATTTAATCACTTTCATTAGTAATTATATTTTAATTATTATTTCTTTAGTGAATAATTAGTATTAAATATTTTAATTAATTTCATGAATTATATTACTTGATAAATAGTAATTAAAAAGTTTTTCCAATTTTTTTATATAAATATTTGTAATACTAATTATTCACTAAGTAAATAATAATTAAAACATAGTAGCCTTATGGATAGGGTTCGAGGCTTGAGAAAGGTTTTGGAACAAGTTCGGAAGCTAGGGTTTTTGGTTTGAGACTTGAATTTGCTCAAACTAATTTTGTATATAATAATTAATTAATATTAATTAAGTAATTTATTAAATCAGTAAAATATTTAAATATTCTCTAATGAATCAATAATTAAAACATAATTACTAATTAAAGGAATTTTAAAAAAAACTAAGATATTACTTTATTACATATAGTAAATTTTAAAAAACACAAGTAAAGAAACTAATTTTATATTATGTTTAAAGAGTATAGCCGTTCGGCTATACGGCTTAAATATTATACTTATACAATATAGCCGTTCGGCGTTACTAATAAAATATATATTTTGGAGTATTGCCGTGCGGCTTGACCTTTAAAATGTTTATTTAAAGAGTATAGCCGCGCAATGTTGCATTCCTAAGAGGACACAAATTAATGTGCAAACAACCAATTAAAAATACCCGCAAGTGCACGAATCTATCGAAGTATAGATTATGTAAGTACGGGGTCGATCCCACGAAGAACTTGTCGGCTTCCTATAAGTTCTAATTTGAGTACATAAAGAACACTTATTTAACACACCACAAATGCACAAATGAAAGAGGGAAACTAGAAATGAGTAAAGAAGTGTAAAAGAAATGGAACAACACAAGAAAACTAGAGAAAAACACAAACAGCACTTTCTATCACCCTTTTATCACCATTTGGACAGATTCGTTTCTCTATTTTTCCAGTTTCGACCTCTGTCCAGTGTTTGACCTATAACTTTCCAACCGTATGTCCAAAATTTACGTTCTTTATACGGTTGGATTCAGCACAGAAATTGGAAGAACACTTGCGGACCAAAAGTCCAAAACAATTACGGAAACAAATAAATTTCAGTAACAAAGACACACCACGTGTCGAACACACAACTCACACACACATTGAGGGGGGGGTTTTGATTTGTTTCAAGTGACCTATTTCTATTGCATGAAAGTAAATGGACTTTGAATTTAAATGAGAATGGCAGAGATGAATTATCAAAATGTGAAAGTACCAAGTAACAAACACTAGGGTTTCGGAATCCACCCTAAACAATTCTACCTATGTTCATGGATACTCAAGTGATGAACTCTAAACTTGTTGATGAAGATGTTCGCAATCAAGACCATGGGTCGTGGCTCAAGACGCATTGATTCTCTCTAATATACGTAAAGTGCATGGTTCGTGCTACAATACTTGTGCCCTCCCCATAACCGAACCTAGGTATGGTTCGTACTTCGATTCAATTACAAGGAGAACCCATTAAGTTCAAAGAGAATATGAACATCACAAGAATCCTAATAGCATGGTGTTTACATTAGGTATTCAAGAAACCAATTCACATGGATGGTTCTTACTCCATCCATTTATTGCTTAGGAAAACATGAAGATACACATAATCCCAACAATCTCAAGAAGCATGCTTTCAAAGATGGCCAACCAAGGAAAAACACACATCAAGGATAGATTAATTTGGTGAATTGGAATTCATCAACAATATCTAGAAATTCATACACTCAAGCATCAAAACAATAAGGTAATCATGTTTAGGGCTTCAACCTAAGCCCTAGCTATGGAGTTTAGTTCCTCATAATCATTTCAAACACAAATTCGAAATATAACTAGAAAGAGTTTACAGATTTGGAAATGATGAAAGCTTGAAGTCTTCAATGGTGGAAGTCTTCTTCTCCACTTAGCTTGGCTGCACCTTGGCCTTCTCCAAGCTCCAAGCTCTCCAAAATTTGCTCTCCTCTGTGTAGAATGATAGAATGAATTGGCTACCCACGTTCAAAACCTCTCCCACTTCATATTGCAATTAACTTTCCATTGCCCATCAATTTCCAGCTCACCAATATAATATAAAACTCATACTTTAGTTAAAGCCTTTGCCCTTGTCCCCTTTGCCATGATGAAGCCTTGACTTCACAAAGATGCCAAAAGCTTCAGAAAATATCTCATTTACAAAGGTAATTCCTTGTTACCAAGAGTTATGGTAACAAGAAATTAAGATGACACAAAGGAGGTAAAAGCTGGCCAAATCCGGATTTCCAGAGCTGTGGTAACATGCTGGATTGGTTGGATAGGCAATACTTGTCCAATGGAGCTCAAATTTGGATATGTTGTAGTTAACATCCATTGGAACAAGTCTCATGAAGATCATGACCTCATCCGAGCACCAGAGCATGTTGATCCCAGGCCAAGAAGTTGACCTACGAAAATGAACAAAAACAGAATTTATGACTAATAATGCACTTTTAGCTCATTTTCATCCCAACCAAGGTAAAATCTAAGAAAACACAAAAAGGAAGTAAAAAGCTATAAAATGTTAAAACTAACTCAAAATAGTGGGTGAATTGGAATCGAACATAATTGACAACAGAAAGTTGGTTTTCGCAAACTGTGAATGCAATTGCATGTTGTGTGTGCAACTACCTAGTTTCTGTTGGCAAATTGAATGTTGTGAAATGCAATTACCTAGTGGTTCAACTTCACCATGACAAGCTATAAAAAGCTATAAAATGTCAAGAACTAACTCAAAATAGTGGGTGAATAACATGAAAAATCATGTGTAAAAATGAACCGAACAAACTTCCCAAACTTATCTTTTGCTAGTCCTCGAGCAAAACATAAACTAAAACAAGACTCGAAACTAAACTTTCCGAACACTTTCCAAAGAGAGAGCGACTTATGCAAATGACTTAAAAGTTTCCCAAGAAAAACTCAGTTTAGACGTTATTCACAAGGCAGCAAGGTTCAGAACACAACATGCTTAAGTGTAGTAGTGTGATGGCCAAATGGAACTCATTCTCCAATTTCAGTTTTCACACAACTTCAAAAATCATACCAAGCACAAATGTAACTTCAAATCTCACCAAAATTGTCCTCTCACAAATGAATCACTCGGAAGAGGGTTACAATGCATCACTCAATAATAAATATGAGAATAGAGTTAAACCATACGGAACTTAACTCACAATTAGCAAGATGAAAAACATGCATGAATATGATCTCAAGAAGGATGCTAAACACTTCAAAGCTGAAAAATGTGTGCAATTCAACCACATGACATTTAGGATCAATTTAGGTCTTTATTATAGGTTGTAATGGGGCTAAGGGTGTAAGGTGAGTAAGAAATGAAGGATATGGATACAACAAAGTCCAAGGAACTCACAATGTAAGAGCATACAATCGTTGACTAAAAGACTTTGAAACATCACGCTTGAGATTTTCACTCTTTTTTTTTTTTTTTTTTTAGGTGATCAAATAGACCACAAAGCCTTATACCTCCACTAATTACGATTCACACTCCTTCCTTCCATTCGAACAACCAAGAAACATGGAATTGAATTTGAGACCATTGCCACTTAACCACAACTTTTCTCTTTTCTTTCACCCTTTGAGTGAAGTATTCTTCTCTTTTTTTTTTTTTTTTTTTTTTTTTTTGGTCGAAATGTAATAACTCTTCCCAAACTTAGCATGAAAAACACATCTAAATTAAAGCTCACTAGTTCCTTAGAAAGGTAAATTCTTGTTTTTCAGGCTAAGGCTAGAAGTAATAATTGGTTACTTGAAAGAAAAGGCATACATGTAGGCTCAAAGTGGTTACAATGGAAAATCATGCTTAAGCATGCATAAGGTTAGCTTGAAAGGCACAAACGGTCCAAAGAGGGCCTTAATATCATTTCTCAAATGTCATGTAATCAAATTGCACAAGAATGAGTGACTTTTAAGTGCTCAACCAAATCAATGAATAATGAGATCAAACAACAACTTAGATGACAAGAAAAGTAAGAATATGTGTATAACACTCATGAATTGAAGCACAAGGCTCAAAGCTCACATTATATGGTTATACAAGTCTAATTCATGCTTGATACAATTCTTTGGATCATGCAAGTCCCTCAACTAGAGAATTATGAAACAAATGGCAAGTGCGTAGAGGGTTTCAAACATATCATGCTAGAACGATGTCATTTAGTGAATAACAAATTATTATTATTTTTTATTTAAAGCATTTTCAATCAAGTCATTTAAACATTCATCACAATCTCATCATATATGTCCGGAAAGTGACTTAAGAACAAAAAAGACTCAAAACAGAAAAGAAAACAAAATAAAAGAAAGTAAGAATTTAAGTGAAACGAAAAAGACTTGCTATCCCTTCCCAAACTTAGAAACAAACATTGTCCTCAATGTTAAAGAATTTAGGCATCAACAACGTTATAACAAGAAATAAAGGGAAAGAGCAAGTAAATACAAAAACAAAAAAGAAAAACAACTACAACACGGTTGCAAAACAAAACAAAACAAAACAACACCAAACAAAACCAAACAGTAAGCCCTAACAACAATCTTACACATGCAGAAATCCAGCCCAATGAAATGCACAAACCAAATGAAAGCCCAACCCAAACGAAAGCCCAAAAGCGAAGAAAGTAAAAAAAACAGAGAAACCAAGTCAGAAGCACAAAGAGCGAGGACTCAGTAAAATAGAAAAAAGTGGGCCCTGAAGTCTCGGCACCTGTGAGTCACGGGAAACAAAGTGAGAGACGTGTCGACAAGCAGCGGTCTCTCTCTCGGTCCCAAGCCAGAATTATTGGCTTCATAGGAAGGTGTGACGACTTTTGTTTCTCAAAAGTGCTGAAAGGCAGAACTGTAATTAAAGGGGTTGGGGACTAGGTGAGGTGACCTAAGGGGATAGGCCGTAAGGGCCGCGCAAAACGCAGAAGCGCCGTGTCTAGGGTTACGTAGAAACTAACTCTATAAAAGAAGAAGAGAAAGAGTTGGGGAAAAACACACAAACGCAGAAACACACAACAGAGAAAAGAAAGAACAAAAGAAAAGAAAGTTCAAATGGCTTCTTCCTACCCATTCTCGCTGGATCTCAACCTAGCTCCACCGACTCAGACTCGGGGCCAAGCAGTGGCACCAGTGTGGATGCCCTACTTTGCCTCTGCACGGGGGCACGTGACAGTGAATGACTCGATACTGCTGGACAACGATGTTGCCCTTGGAGTTGCTAGAAATCTAGTAACTCCCAAGGATATACGGGTGCTGGGATCAAGGGATGACAACCGGGTCGTGAGCGATGCTCTGGCACTAAGCGTGCAAAGCACCGCAACAGTCGCAAGTGTGGGTCATCGCCTACTTGCGAAGTCCCATGAAGTGGAGGTGCTAAAAGGTCAGTTGGCGGTGGAGCGAAGTATGGTGGAAGAGTGCCAGAGTATTATTAAAAGTTTAAAAAGGGAAAGGGCAAGGATAGTGGAGGTGAATCGACACCAGCTAGAGGCGTTGCGGGAAGAGAACCAAAATCTCTCAAAGATGGTAAGTGTTTACGCCCATGACATGAGAAAGCAGCTGGAGGACCTGGACCAACCGGGTAAACGCAAGAAAACCGATCGCGAGAGTAGGTATGCTCAAGCTAAGAGTGCGATCTTTGGGAGCTCGAGTGATGAGCCCCAAGAGGCTGTGCGTGAAGCCCCGGAAGAGGATAGCCATAGGGCTAAACTCAAAGGTCCAATGGCCGAGACACCGAGCACTGTGAAAGAATAATTTCTAATGTATTAGTGGTGTGCCTGGTTGTCTTTGCCCTTTCCGTGTATTTGTTTGTTTGTTTTTTTGTTTGTTTTTTTGTTTGTTTTTTTTTTTTGTTTTTTTGTTTTTTTTGTTTTTGTTTTTTTCAGAAATAAAAGAAATGAAGTTGCAAAAGAAAAAGAAGCACACTTCCCAAACAAAACAAAGACGACAGCCGAAAGGGTAAACACACTTCCCTAACTAAAATAAGACAAAGGTGATAGCCGAAAGGGAAAGGCAAAAACACAAAACACTAGAAAAACACGGAAAAAAGAAAAGTAAAGTGAAAGTTAATGTGCTCCCCCTTGAAGCGATTAGGTCGAGCATGCCCCGGAAATCCGAAATGGCGTTGGCTCTCCCTCTCATCTGCATATGTCTATTTAAGCCACGCCTCTGCAAGCGGAAGAGTACCCTGCAATTCTTTCTGCAAACTCAAGGAAAACCATCAAAAACATCCAAAAACAAAACAATGGCATCCACATGTACTCACCTTGATGATCTCAACCTTGAGCTGTCACTAGCACCACCAAATTCCCAGATAAGGGCTCCTCCAAACCCTATCTTCCCAAACTCCTCATACCACCATGGCTCGGCCTCAAACTTCTCTGAGGTGGTGCCGCGAAGGGCAGTAATGCCGGAGGGCATGACTGTCAGCAGACTGACAGTTGCAGATCACCTGCATGTGGCGCAGAGGTCTGACCAGATGGCAGTGGACGAGTCCCACAATCTAACCGTGCTCAACGCGGTCTCGGCCACAAATTTGGGCATGCGCCTACTGGCGAGAACACGAGAGTGCGGGGCACTGAGTGAAGAGGTGGCGGCCCTGAAAGCTCTGGTGGCGGACCTGCAGAAGCGGCTCTACAGTGCCAATCAACATGTAGAGATGCTGCAAAAAAGTAATGAAGATCATGTAGAGCTGCTGCAGATCCTACAAGCAAGAACAGATAGAGGCAATTAGCAGATGCCTCGGGTGGCTCAGAATGCAAAAAGAAACATGTGATTGAGAAATTTTATGTACGCTTTTCATTAATGTGTTTGTAATCACATGTTATGAAATAGAATAAGCATTCACGCCCAACTCTGATTGTGCATTCATGAAGCAAACCACTTCCCAAACTTACTAACAAAAAAAAAAAGAAACACAAACAAATAAAAGAAAGAAAGAGTAAGAAAAAAAACAAAGAGAAACAACAAGAAAATCTTAATTACCTTGGTTGGAAAAATGTAACCCTAACTCAAAAATAAAATAAAATAAAAGAAAGTTTGAGTCTAGAGAAACTCCACTTTGAAGCGATTAGGACGACAACAAACTTCTCTGTTCACCTTGGGTTGCCTCCCAAGAAGCGCTAAGTTTAAAGTCTTTTGCCGGACTTCCAACATACCATGGTCACGTAGGGGGTTTTGGCTCAATCGCCTCCTTGTGCCGAACATGAAGTTTCTTCAAATCTCTTTGCCATCTAATCAACCCATTTCGTATTCTTTTCTTTTTATGCGCATGAGTAGATTTCAAAAGCAATTTTAAGCGCTTTTCAATACGTGGATTAGATGGAGGAGGCACATATTTAGGATCGGGTGGCCTTCTCATTTGAGTAGAAGGAATGACATTGAACATATGATTGGTACTTGGAACATGGATGCTCAGCTTGTCTTCCTCTAGTACTTCAAAAATAGAATAAGACATTAGATTAATTGAAGCACCTAAATCAATTAAAGGTTTCTGAAACAATTTATCATCAATTATACAAGGAATTGTGAAACTTCCTGGATCTTGTAAATTGGGAGGAAGCTTCCTTTGCAAAACAGCAGAAACCTCTTCCGTTAATGCAACAGTTTCGCATTCCTTGAGCTTGTTTGCATCCAAGAGAGGAATGTTGGTTTGCACATTCTTGAAAGTTTCCAATATGTCCTTGGCATGTTGAATTTTTTTAGAACCCATCAACCTGTGAGGAAAAGGAGCACGTAAGATTTCTTCATCAGTAGGTTCACGACTTACCTTCTCCTTTCTTGCCCTTCTTGCAAGTTCATGCTTTGGGATCCATTCGGATGAAGAAGCTGCTTGTTTATCTTTCTCTTTGTTGCTTTCATCCTTTTCTTTAGGCTCAGTCACTTGTTCAACCTGCATGTCATCAACATTGTGAATCAAATTTTTAGAACCATCAATTTCACCAATTACCTTACCAGTTCTCAAGGTAACTGCTTGAACATGCTCATGCCTGGTTGGTATCACTGTTTGGTTAGGCATCATCCCAACTTCCCTTTGACTCAAAGCTATAGCAATTTGCCCCACTTGATTTTCTAGATTGGCAATGGCCTTATTCATTTTCTGCATGTGGGTATCATTCCTCTGCATGTGAGTGTCATTCCTCTGCATGATGAAATTATCTGTGTTTCTAACCATTGAAGCAACAATTTCTTCCAAAGTTGGTCCTTGAGGTGGTTGGTGAGATTGACTAAGTGGTGGTGGATTATAATATTGGGGTTGACCATAAGGTGGACAAGTATTATGTTGGCCTTGATATGGTTGATATGACACTTGTTGAAAATTTGGATTGTCGGTCCACCAGAAGTTTGAATGATTTCTCCACTCCGGATTGTATGTTTGTCGGAAATATTCATTCATAGGCAACTCATTATGAAATGAGCCAAAAACATTTGCTTCCTCCATCACAAATTTATTGGAGTATTCTTACATAGTAAGTTCCACAATTTCAGTTGCGGCTGCCATTGGAGATGGTGGAGATGACTCCTCGGATGTTCCTGTAAGAAAAAGAAAAAAAAAACAAATCAAGATAAAATGAAACAACAATCAATAAACAAAAATAAAACTAAGTACTCTAAACATACTCAAACAAAACAGATAAGCAACCGTGCAAGTTCCCCGGCAACGGCGCCAAAAATTGTTGCATTCCTAAGAGGACACAAATTAATGTGCAAACAACCAATTAAAAATACCCGCAAGTGCACGAATCTATCGAAGTATAGATTATGTAAGTACGGGGTCGATCCCACGAAGAACTTGTCGGCTTCCTATAAGTTCTAATTTGAGTACATAAAGAACACTTATTTAACACACCACAAATGCACAAATGAAAGAGGGAAACTAGAAATGAGTAAAGAAGTGTAAAAGAAATGGAACAACACAAGAAAACTAGAGAAAAACACAAACAGCACTTTCTATCACCCTTTTATCACCATTTGGACAGATTCGTTTCTCTATTTTTCCAGTTTCGACCTCTGTCCAGTGTTTGACCTATAACTTTCCAACCGTATGTCCAAAATTTACGTTCTTTATACGGTTGGATTCAGCACAGAAATTGGAAGAACACTTGCGGACCAAAAGTCCAAAACAATTACGGAAACAAATAAATTTCAGTAACAAAGACACACCACGTGTCGAACACACAACTCACACACACATTGAGGGGGGGGTTTTGATTTGTTTCAAGTGACCTATTTCTATTGCATGAAAGTAAATGGACTTTGAATTTAAATGAGAATGGCAGAGATGAATTATCAAAATGTGAAAGTACCAAGTAACAAACACTAGGGTTTCGGAATCCACCCTAAACAATTCTACCTATGTTCATGGATACTCAAGTGATGAACTCTAAACTTGTTGATGAAGATGTTCGCAATCAAGACCATGGGTCGTGGCTCAAGACGCATTGATTCTCTCTAATATACGTAAAGTGCATGGTTCGTGCTACAATACTTGTGCCCTCCCCATAACCGAACCTAGGTATGGTTCGTACTTCGATTCAATTACAAGGAGAACCCATTAAGTTCAAAGAGAATATGAACATCACAAGAATCCTAATAGCATGGTGTTTACATTAGGTATTCAAGAAACCAATTCACATGGATGGTTCTTACTCCATCCATTTATTGCTTAGGAAAACATGAAGATACACATAATCCCAACAATCTCAAGAAGCATGCTTTCAAAGATGGCCAACCAAGGAAAAACACACATCAAGGATAGATTAATTTGGTGAATTGGAATTCATCAACAATATCTAGAAATTCATACACTCAAGCATCAAAACAATAAGGTAATCATGTTTAGGGCTTCAACCTAAGCCCTAGCTATGGAGTTTAGTTCCTCATAATCATTTCAAACACAAATTCGAAATATAACTAGAAAGAGTTTACAGATTTGGAAATGATGAAAGCTTGAAGTCTTCAATGGTGGAAGTCTTCTTCTCCACTTAGCTTGGCTGCACCTTGGCCTTCTCCAAGCTCCAAGCTCTCCAAAATTTGCTCTCCTCTGTGTAGAATGATAGAATGAATTGGCTACCCACGTTCAAAACCTCTCCCACTTCATATTGCAATTAACTTTCCATTGCCCATCAATTTCCAGCTCACCAATATAATATAAAACTCATACTTTAGTTAAAGCCTTTGCCCTTGTCCCCTTTGCCATGATGAAGCCTTGACTTCACAAAGATGCCAAAAGCTTCAGAAAATATCTCATTTACAAAGGTAATTCCTTGTTACCAAGAGTTATGGTAACAAGAAATTAAGATGACACAAAGGAGGTAAAAGCTGGCCAAATCCGGATTTCCAGAGCTGTGGTAATATGCTGGATTGGTTGGATAGGCAATACTTGTCCAATGGAGCTCAAATTTGGATATGTTGTAGTTAACATCCATTGGAACAAGTCTCATGAAGATCATGACCTCATCCGAGCACCAGAGCATGTTGATCCCAGGCCAAGAAGTTGACCTACGAAAATGAACAAAAACAGAATTTATGACTAATAATGCACTTTTAGCTCATTTTCATCCCAACCAAGGTAAAATCTAAGAAAACACAAAAAGGAAGTAAAAAGCTATAAAATGTCAAGAACTAACTCAAAATAGTGGGTGAATAACATGAAAAATCATGTGTAAAAATGAACCGAACACGCAACGAGACTATAAAAATTATCTATATTGGAGCATAGCCGCCCGGCTGTACTGCCATTAGTAATTAACTAATATCTTAGCCTTCAAATGTTTTTTTATGCGACTTCACTTTTAAAATGTTTATTTAATGAGTATAGCCGTGCGGCCAAAAAAATTCCGACATAAAAACCACAAGCAAGGGCGAAACTACATACAAGGGTACCATGGGATGTAGCCCATGAAGCTTTATGAAGAAAAAACAAAGAACGTATATAGCCTATCAACTTCCCTTCCCACTTGTTGGGGCTCTCGTTTTATGGTCTTCTTGGTGGTTTCCCACTATTTCTATGAAGACATATTTTCAGACCAAAAAAAAAATCCAACACATTAACAGTGAAATATTATTGTTACACAAACCATAAAATTTTATATAAACTTTCAAATTGTTACACAAACCATTAAAGTCAAATTTAACATCTTGTATTTGACATATGCATTGAAGATGCTCTATCAATAAAAGTTCCCTTTTTGACATGTTTTCAATGTCCCTCCCTAAGCAGTTTGGTGAAACCTCATTAGGGAGGGAGGTTGGTCTTTCACCCCTCAGAACACGTTTGACAAAAAGAAAAGCTTTTATTAAGAATTAGCCTAACTTCTAGTGTTTGGTAAGGGCATTGACATGTTTGGGAAGAAAGGTCAAGCCAATAAAATCAGTTACAATATCACTGACACCCCTAATTTGGTCTAATTAGATCTTAAAATCAGTTACATAATCAAAAACAGAATAACCAAAATGAATATTGAATAATAAATTAGTTGGGAACAGGTCTACATTCGCAACACAAAAGAGGGAACCATTAATTTTGTAATCCCTTATATACAACGTGCAAGCTAGAATTTGGTTACCAATTTTCAATACTATAAACTAGTTTTTTCTTTTTCTGTTGTTGATAGATAATATATCATGCATTGTATTGGCAATATTGCCTTTTTAAAGTCAATATTGGCAATATTATCTTTTTGACGTTTCTTGAAAATTTGATAAAGTTATTTCCTCATGTGTGATTTAGTTGTATTTTGAAAGATAAGCTTACCATTTACAACCGATATTAGGGGTTGGGGAATCGAACCTATGACCTTGTGTGCTAAAATAAATACTCTTAACCATTTGGGTTACAAATCCTTCCCTATTTGTTAAAAGTTTAAATTTGGTAAAAGTGGGTGACGATTCACAAGTGGTGAAAGAAAGAAGGTAAAAGCAATTTTACCTTTGAGATACAAAGGATTTAGAACATACAAATGGAAAAACGAAAGAGGCAAAGTAAATAGCATTATTCGCAAGAGACAGAAATGTTAATCGTAGACGCATAGGTGGAATCTTCCCATTTTTTTATAAGTGTCAGTGTCAATCTCAAAATCCAGTTAATAGTCAAAATTATTTTTCCAAAAAATTATTCGTATTCGTTGATAACAGTCATACTGTCACATTGTTGTTGTTATCAATCATCTCGTATTATAACACTTCTATTTATATATTAATACAGTTTATTATATGTGCAAGTAAATCAGAAGCAAAGCCTTAAATTTTGATCAGATCGATCACTGTGATCATTGAATTGAACCTGAGCTTTAAGATCCAGTGGGGTCCCCTGCCCCCAGAGTCCCCACACCTCTGTAAAGTAAACCCAGGTGGTTTTGCAGATCGAACACGTCTGCTGCCATAATATTTGCTTTTCTTTTTTCTTCTGCAGTTTGGTGTTCAACCATAATATGCCTTTCATTTTCTTCACCATCTTGAATACGCATCCTCTTCATCACCACCAATATCTCAACGTTGACATAGAATCTACACTATATTATAAGCACCCAGCAGCACCCTTCTTCTTCCTCTAATTTCCTCTGCACACCCAGCTCTTGGCTCTGAAATTTCCAGCTTCCATAATCCTATTTATTTATTTTTATTTTTATTTTTAGTCTTTTTTTCTTGGGTTTCTTGGTAATGGATTGGGCGATCGAGGTCTTTGCGTTTGTCAGTTTGTCACATCCCTTTGATTCTTGACGTGCGTTGGTGAACGTGAAAGGGTCAGAGACCATTAACTGGGTGTGCAGAGTAAAAGACCTTCCCTAATAATAGGGGACCCCCAAAACCTCAGCCTCCACGTCACCTTCTGTCACCATACCCCCTCTATTCATATTTAGAGCTCCATAGAGCAAACCCATCGGCATTAAAGTTCCATTTTGCACCTTAAACACCCAAAAAACAGAGCAACCCAACCAAAAACAGAGCAAATCAACAGAAGGGTTCTTATAAATTTGGAGTCTTGAGATCACATTCGAGATGGGTAATTGCCAAGCGGCGGAGGCGGCGACGGTGCTGATTCAGCACCCGGGAAGCAACAAGGTCGAGAGAATTTACTGGTCTGTGAGCGCCCATGAGGTCATGACTTCCAACCCAGGCCACTACGTGGCTCTTCTCATCGCCTCTCGCACCATGAAGTCTGAGAATGGCTCCCCTGTGAAGCAGCTCAAGCTTCTCAGACCAGACGACACTCTGCTTATTGGACAGGTTTATCGCCTCATCAGTTTCGAAGGTCAATGTTTATCGGCACGCTTTTTATTTGCCTTTTGCTTTGTTTAGGACGAAATGTTTTTAAAATGAAATTTCTCTCTTTTGTTATATGTATACAGATGTGTTGAAGGAGTTTGCTGCTAAAAAATCTGTGAAACTAGGGAAATTGCTGAAGGATACAGGCGGGCCTGGCCTGGAAATGAGGATGAAAGACTTGGGTGGTCCGAATCCGAATCCAAATTTGAAGTCCGAGAACCACAACTCCATCAAGGTAACCATGCAAAACTTTACAATTTTTGGTTTAATATGAGTGATAGTTTAAAATAATCTAATTTTACACTAAAATTTAAGTATAAAGGACGCACTCATTGCTCTGACTAACAAATCTAACCTACCTCTATAAAAAATTTACACTTTTGGAGACCCTATAATTATTGTTGAATTATATGAGCTCGTAATACTCATTTGGGAAGTTTGGTGATTCAAAATTTGATGTCATAAACTCATATAATATGAAGCTCGGATATCAAGCATTTTGTAGGACTTTTGTTTGTGGTTGGTTTATAGGGCATATTGTAGACCCTATGCTTGTGGTTGGTTTATAGGGCATCTTCTTTTTATTTGTCATTTCAACTCATCAAAGCATCTTTTCGATCCAAAGGGTTTTACAGAAGGTCAGAGATGTTGAGTTTTCTGAAGTTTCTGACTGGTGAATTAAGTAAATTATCGTCTGTAATTCGAAGAATCTGATCTTACTTTAATCCCACGGATGTCAAGGCATGTGGGTTTTTTTGGTAACACGTTTATTTTTGTCAGAAACTTTCTCAGGATAGAAATATAAGAATCTGATTTGCAACAGGTAACGCTTCAAAAATATAAAAACAATACGGTCATGTGATATAACTCGTTTATGTATCAAAATGTGAATTATGAATGGGAAGAAAATTTTACCAAACGTGCATTATTAGGGTATTAGCCATTAGGAATTTTATGTTGCCATATTTGACAATGAGGAATGGTGGCCACCATGTACGATGCCACTAACCAAGCAATGAATTTAAAGTGCATAACATGTGGGCCAGAAAAGAAAAAAAATCAAGCTACGCATGTTTTCAGTTTGTAAAAGTTCTTTTTCTTCTTTTGTTTTAGGGATATGATTTCCCCACTTCCTTTTTCTCCACTTACACTCCCTTTTGTTTTTTTAATACTTTTTAATCAATTTTGTTCTTTCTTTTTCCTATTCTACCCTTATTCTACATTAATTTCTTTTTACTTCACTTTTATATTAGTTCCTTTTCTTTATACTTAATTTTCCAACTTGCACCCCATTTTCAGTATTTTTTTTTTTCCTTTAATCAAGTAAGAAATTAAGTTTTTTTTTTCCCTTTAATACTGAAAAATGTAGTGTAAGTTGGAAAATTAAATATAAAGAAAAAGAAATAATATAAAAGTGAAGTAAAACATAAATTAATATAGGATAAGGATAGAATAGGAAAGAGAGAACAAAATTGATTAAAAAATATTAAAAAGCAAAATGGAGTGTAAGTGGAGAAAAGGGGAGTGGGGAAATCAGCTCTCTTATTTTATGGTTGGTTTCTAAGGACACGTACAATTATTGGCATGGCCTTTGTCATGAAGAACAGGAGTTTTTGATTTGCTAAATTTCCACTTGATTAAGAATTCACTTACCCTTTACCAATGTTGGCACTGATTGAGGTAGTTATCAACTAACCACATGACCAAATTCTGCTTTTCTTAGAAGACACTGTTTAATATTTGAGTTAGACGTGCTTCTAGGTAAACAGCTTTAGTTGGGTTAGGTGACCTTCAAAACTTGCTTAACATTATATTAATGAAACAGAAAGTTGTCATCAACAAGGACATATACACATATAATGTTTTTAAAATTTATTTTAGGGTGATGATTTTCCCACTCCCCTTTTGTCCACTTACACTCCATTTTTTTAAAAATAGTTTTTACTACAACAAAAAAGGGAGTGTAAGTGGATAAAAAGAAGAGTGGGAAAATCAACTCCCTTATTTGATCTACATCCAGTTTAATGCGTGGAGAAAAATTTATTTCTACTTAATTTTATTAAACTTTGATACCAAATAGACATAATGCGAGGATTACGTCAAACTATTGTTATAACTTTTGGATTTATCCCAAATTATCTATATTAGGGTAGAAAACCATCATTTAGAGCTTGAACTTAAGTTTTCAACTCTTATAATCGAACCTCTTCAGAATTTTTGTTTGTGTGAATTGTCATTGTCTCATGGTGCGTGCGTGCGTGTAAATATTGCACATGCTCAAATATCTCCTTTATTTATCATTTTCAATTTTTTTTTTTGCAGATGGAGCGTGTGAGAAGCAATGGTGGCAGCAGTAGCACAAGCAGCAGCTACAGAAATGTGGCAAGGAATCATGGAGGTGGAGGTGGAGGTGGAGGTGGTGGTGTTGGGGGGCAATGGAGGCCAGCCTTGCAAAGCATTGCAGAGATCGGAACTTGAAATATATATATGCACCACATGTACGATCATGAATCATGATCTCATCAGAGCCCTTGATTTCTCTGCATGTCAATCTCTCTCCCACCAATAAATTCGAAAAACCATCAGAGCAGCAGCAGCTCTTTCCAGTACCTTCATATTCTCTTTTGCTTTTTTAGACAATAGGCCTTTGCTAGCTATAGTCCGATAGGGTTCCAGAGTTTGATGTCATGTGTGTAACTCGTTCAACTTGGACACGTATACGACTCTTGCAGATTAGATTAACCCTTTTCTTTAATTGGAATTAGCTGCAAATCATGCACTTAATTTCCATTTTGTTAGGTTAATCAACTTCGGTTTTGGTAGGTCAGCCAAACAACGTAAGTCTAGTAAGAGAATATTAACACGCTAGATAGTTGAAATTGCTGCAGTAGTAGCACTGGTCCTGATCTTACAAACTAATTAATTGATGAATTAAATGGATTGGATGGGGTGCTGCAGTTTCAAAAGAAAGTGTGTTTAATAAGCAAGTTTTTGAAAGACTTGCTTCAAAGACTTGCATTGGCATTTACTTCCCCATACTGCACCGCATGTAACTGCAAAGGCTAATGGCCAGATGCAGAAGAGCTTTAATTTTGCATTATTAGGTGATGTATTGGGTTTCAATAATCGCAGCCACAGCCACAGTCTCCAACCAGCATTTCCCACAAATGCATGAAGTCATTTGCGTGCTTTCTTGGACGGTCTTAATTATTTTCCGTGTGGTGACAAGACGTCATAGACTTATAGATATAAAGATTGAATTTTACTGTGAGCCGTTCAAGTGGTCAAATGAGTCGAATGTGCCTTTTTACAGTGCACTACAAAACAAAGAACTGCCAATAGGTTTTTTTTTTTTCCTCTAGTGCTCCGTCCACTAACTTCCTCTTTGCAAAAAGGTGTACAATTAGCAAACTCATGTTTCCTTGATTGAATCATTGAACAATGATTCAATTCTCCTTGTCAACTGTTGTTGATGCACGCCCATCCTTAATCAAAACCCTCTTTTAAGCTGTATTCTCCTTGTCAACTTTTGTTGATGTACGCCATCTTAAATTACATCTTTGTTCTTTAAAACTCAGTTGAAATCTGTAAAGGGTTTGTAGATCAAGCAGTTAAGAGTTATCTTTGCATTTGAAGTATTGTCTTCGAATATTTCATTCCCCAATGTTTCTTGTATAAAAGAAAAAACTTCGTAGAAACTTTGTTCTTTATAATTGCAAATTTTCTTCTTTCAGTTACTTGATTGGTAGTAACATGGACTAAAATATCGATAATATCGGTGAAATATCGCTAATATTATCGTTTTTCGAAACTAGGATATTTTAGGATATATCCAAACACATATCATATAATTATCGAGATGAGTATGTGACCTTTCCTTTTCAACTACTCACCACATTTTCACAAAGTACTCTTACTCTACGCATAGAGATGATGAAGATAGTGAAAATTTTGAACCTCATAAGAACTCTATATGGTACTAAGTCACTTATATATCTGACCATGCAATGTATTAAGTGTAAAATATTGTAGTAAATAATTATAAATAAATGATTATGGCGTGTTTAATCTTCCTTAATTAATTACTACATATTTAATACATTCACAGTGTTTGTCAGCTAGCTATATAATCAACTTAAATTAGTTAAACCCATCATGCAATGCATTTTTTTCCCTTTTTTTTTGTGATAAACTAATAGATAATTGACTAAATAAACATCCTCCAAAGTTTCAATAAAAATTTCCAAGTTTTTCTTACAATTTCCTTAGTTTTTATTCAATTTTTACCGATATCGATAGTTTCCCAATATTTCCATCAAAATTTAGATGTTTTTGGACCATCGATATTTTAGACTTTGGGTAGTAGTAAATGCCAAAACAATCATTCTTTTATTCAAACATGGAAATTGGTTCATGTCAACTTAGAAATTCTGACTATTGTTAGAATCCCAAATTTATTTCCCTCATCTAAATGCACTGTTATTTATTTATTTATAATTTGGCTAGAAGGAAGGAACTATCATTCTAGGCTTAACATATTTCCTCACATTCCATTTACTTCAGCCTGGGCTTCAAGCGGGATTTAATCCAAATTCCATTGTTAAATCCGGCCCTTAAAGACATATTTATTTTTTAACAAAGCCCAGCCTCCTAATATCAAACACGTCTCAGCCACGGCTCACTAGCGTCTGTTGGCCCCAATATAAAAGAAAAGATTCTATCCGTTTCAAAATAGCAAAATCCCTTCTTGCCAACGTAATTTCAACGCGCGCCTTTTCCCCTCTCTCTTCTTCTCTGTCACTCGGAACAACCAAGAAACCATGGCTTCTGTTGAACCGGGTCGGATCTTCGCCTGCATTCTCTGGCTCCTGTTCTTCTCACTCCCGTTTTCGTCCTCTGTGGAACCATCCAGTGAGCTTTCTTTAGGTACTTTCTTTTCCATTTATCTTCACATTTTATTGCGCTTATCCAGACTATGAAGTTATAAAATCTAGGGCTTTTATTACTATAAACAGAAATTTGAAACCCTGAAATTAATGTTTTGTTTATAATGTTTGTGTTGTTGGGTTGCTGAGCTTACTGAGGAAAAAGAAGAAAGTTGAAATTTTGAATCTTTTGCTACGAATTTGCCAAGAATTCGAAAACTCGAAATATAGGTTTTCCAGTAAAATGGGAGGAGACTTGTTTATTTGGTTACTTAATTTTTTTATAAGAATCAAGACCATGGGAAATTTCAAATTTTGGTTTGGTGTTGCATTTTCCTTGTGGCAACAGAAGTATTTTCTGATTTTCTTAATATAAATTTTTGGGTTTTCTTACATATTACTATATATTTTGGTTTAAGATACTAAGTATTTTTGTATTGCTTACTACTTCCATGGGATCTTCTGTGTGTGTGTGTGTGTGATGCTTGATTATATCAGTTTTTTCTTTCTGATACCAACTGCTACATTATAGGTGTCGAATGTATTAAAGTGGGATTTTCTTTTCGGAACCAAAATGTGCCTCCTAGATGAAAGCTTTTGGTAGGACTCAAGATCCCACATTGGAAAAATAACCTGTCGTAGGGTGGTTTAAGAGCTCTTGGGCACTCTTTCTTTACAAGTCGGTTTTTAGGGGCATGTTCTACCCATGGGCTCTTAACAGATTTGCTGGACATCTTACGGAGATTAGTTCCTTTAGGCAGATGTCAATGACCTATTTCATGTTGACTGAGAAGTTTTACACTTTGGGTACTCATACCCCTTTCTTATGTTTTTTGTTTGCAGTTGCTGCCGAGTCTGCTAGGTTACAATTATCTCATGACATGCCAGTAAAAAATTCTCCTGGTTCCAAGCCTGGCACTTTAGTGTTGTGTGAAAGAGTTCATATCCATGGATTGTCAAGGCTTAAATATCTTGGGAAGTTTGCCAACACTGTGAAGCTGAAGATATCAGCAACAAATTCAAGCATTCGCATACCGGCCATTGAGGTTTGTCTCCACAGGTGAGTCATCAATATTGTGGGCCTTATAAGTTGTTAATACTAATTGCCTGTCACACATTGTGCATGCAGGACTTATTTAACTGAATGGATATGATAATGTCAACGTCTCTGAATTTTGTTTTGTTATACTGAAACATTTTATCATACTGTTAGATTTATGATTGTGAAGTGCATATGCTTGGTAGAGTTTCTTGTGTGCTTTATAGTGTATAACAGTTTCCAATTATGGCATTGTTTAAATTATAGTGAAAGTTTACAAGTGCCTTATTTATTTCATTACAAATGTATTTTGAACTTCTATTTTCATATTCTGACCAGAATGCATCAGCTATCAACCGATTAATTTTGTTTCTCGTAATGTAATCCCCAGCTTGGAATAAAGATTTAGTTTTGATGGAAAACAGAAACAGTGAAGAATACAGTACCAGTGCATTTATTTTTTACATAAGAGTAATATATATATTTTTTAATATTTTTTTGCAGAAATACATCTCTTGGGATAGGGATGTGCCCTCACAGCCAGTGGGAGAAGGTTGCCAAGGGCTCCTGGTCTGAGTCCATGTCACCCTTTGAGCACAAACTCTTAGATATACGGACAGCTGGTTCATCGTTAGAGAGCTTTGAAGTGTCCATTGAAGAAGGTAACTCTTCTTAGTCTAATATAAATATAACTTTACCTCTTACTCTAATCCTTACATTTAGTGATCATTTCACTAATGTTATATTTTGCAGAATTTTTTAGGTATCGCCTAATGTTTTTGATATTGGGCATAATCATTATGAGCTTGGCGTCCCTCCTGAGCAAATCATTAGTATTTTATTACAGCAGTGGAATGGCAATAGGGGTGGTCCTTGTCATATTGATTGTACTTTTTCAGGTAATGTAATCTTCTTTTCCAGTACTAATCATGTCATGTTTACTTTATGTACCATTTTAAAGCTACCTATGTAATCCGCATCCTTGATAAGATCGCTGTATGTCCAAGGAAGTCCGTAGAGTCATCCAAGAAGATATAACTGATTAGCAGACGTTTTATTTTTTTCTGGTTGTTTACAGGGGATGAAGCTTCTCCCAACTGGTCGGAAGAACTCTCTTGCAATTTTTGTATACTCGTCTTTGGTATGTATCAAATTCAAAGCTCAGTTATTTACCTTTCTCTGTTTTTCGTTTACATGATTATGATCCATGTAATTCTTACAATTTATCAGGTTGGTTTGGGATCTTTTCTCCTCCGCTACATACCTGGGTTATTGCGTTCAATACTCACCGAGATCGGAGTTAGTGAAGACATGTATAATCCTGTAAGTGATCTTGAATTATTCTTATAGTTGCCCTGGTATGTCCACCATAAAGCAAAATGCCTTCGTAATTTTCCATCCAGATTATTCGATTACATATCTTGGTCATGTTTTGCTGAAAACCTTTATTATATTTGAAATGATTTGCAATTTCTGTTTTGCTACTTGTAGGAAGCTACCGCATTGGTCATTTCTTTATTTTCATCTTCTGGAATTGTTGAGTTAGCTGGTTTACTCAGCCGAATATGGTGATTAATTATTGTTTTTTTGTTGCAAGTATAAACAACCATAACAATCGAGGGCACTATGGAAACTTTGGTTGATTACCCAACGAAGCTGGCCTTAGAGTTTGTTTTTATTTAAAATTAAGTTGTTGTAGGTAGTTTCAAGTTGCTTTATTGAAAAAAGAAGGCAGTTTTAAGTGATCTGCCTGGAATAATCAATAAACAGCCATCTATTAGGGAAACAAATTCTCTCGTATCTGCATGGACTTCGGCATATAGTTGCATATGCTCTAATAAGATATGAACTGGTAAACCTCGTTTCCCAACAAAGTATGAATTGTTAAATGTCTCTCTCTAATAAAATATGAACTCTTTGATATGCTTTTTGGTTTTGATGTACTCTGTATTCTCTTTCAGGTAAGATGTGCTTATAATTCTGCACTACTCCATTACTCTTACCATCTTGGATTTTAGTTTTATTCAGGTGTGTACTAATTGATGCCAAAATCAAAATTCAAGTTTTTGAATGGCATGATACCTCAGAGGCTTAGAAGCACACTGTCGTTTTTTACATGGGTCATCTGATGTTAGTTATTGTTGTTCTTGCTTTTGTTATATTATGGTTTTCATCTTGCATCTGAGGTTTTAGTCACTTGGGGTTTGTAATGGTTGATGGATCAGAAAAAAAAGTTATTGATTCTCAAGATACGCCTGAAGTCACACCATTATTCTTTATGTGGGTCATTGATGCTAGTTATTGTTCTCGTTGCTTTTATTATATTTAGGTTATATGTTTTGTATGTGGGACTCGCATATCTTTTTCTTTGGGTGAATTACTTTATGAACATTCTTCATTCACATGATACCCTGGAGTTGACCTTTGTATCATATGAATTATTTAAGAGGTCTTGCTGCACCTTATTTTATTTTTGTTGTGACCCAAACACTAAGGATTATGCAGTTACTGTTGGGGTAATACTTTGGAAATGTTTTAAATTTTTTGCAGTTGGCTATATTTCTTCTGGCTTTTGTTTTTCTGGCTGGAGCATGGTTGGGCTTCTGGGCAGTCCGCAAACTGGTTCTGACAGAAGATGGATCAATTGATATAATGACATCTCAGTTTGTTTATTGGTCCATCCAAATTCTGGGTGCTCTTATGACTTTTCAGGTATGTTGTATCAGCATTCACTTCAATTATCGTCTATCAAAATTTCAATAGCAGTGAACATGTAAATGTCTCATTTTCTAGAAAGTGATTTTTTATATCCCTTTGTTTTCAGAGTTCTACCGATCACCTACTGGCAGTGGAAGCTACAGTATTTGGATTCTTAGTATCGATAATATTGAAGAAAATCTTTAGATGGAGATTCCTCCGTCGTGTGTGCAGGTATCTGTCTTTCCCGTTTTGGAGCTTAGTCATGGCCTTCCATTACTATGATCTGCCATCATTTCCTTCGTCAATATCTACAATGTAAGTAACCACCAAACTATTCCTTTGTCAATATCGACAATCTAAGTAAACACTTACTTAGGAGTTGTCTCCAGATGCCAATAATGCTTAAAGTGCGAATAGGTACAAGTGTGGGTGTTATAACAAAAATGGATACTCATTTCTCATTTTTCTAGTAATCAAAATGATAATATATAACTTGTGGATGTTATACATGCTTGTAATGATCTTTTGAATTCTCCAAACTTGTATCACATGATCTACAGTTTCATAATTCATGCATGTTTCTTAATTTTCTTTTGAATTTTGTGATTTTATTTGGCCATTCATGATATGTACGGAATGTTCCTGCAGGAAATTGTCAAAATCACACAGAAAGAACAGGAGAAGATTGGAGATTCCTGATTCTCCACCTTCTCCGCCTTCTCCGCCTTCTCCACTGTCAGATTCGGGGTTATTTGCTTCTACCTTCCACACCACACCTGAAAGGAGAAAATTCTCAAAAGAAGAGTGGGAAATGTTCACCGCAGAGACGACAAACAAAGCCTTGCAAGAACTTGCTTCTTCTCCTGATTTTCACAGATGGTGCTCCTCAAATGTAGAAAGAATCAGTGTAGCCCCCCGGAGCACGAGAAAAGTTGCTGATCAACCGCGCCGTTGGTGGCTTCTTTAGTGGTGCTAGGCAAGCAGCTGACAACATGTCCTTCGCAATGTCAGCACGGCAAAGTTAAGTTTGAAAGAAACCGAGATGTGTGTTTGGAAAAACATAGTCTGGAAGGAAGAAGCAGGAACAACTGTGATGTTGTAAATTCCATAGTTTTGTGCAGTTCATTATTTTTGGGCAACCTGTAGGCTGTATGGGACGGATCGTTGTTTAAGTTAACGGTAGGCTGATTTTTTGGCTCTCTCTCGCAATGATGTAACCCGGAAATCTAAAATTTAACAATTTGTAGTATTACTTGTACAATTTATTTTGTGATTAACATTCAAAAAATTAAATTATTTCTATTTCTTTTTCTGTGGGATTAAATGCTGTCTGTTTCTCATTTGCAATTCTTAATGGGAACTGAGTTACTTGTCAAGCGAGAACACTGATATGAAGTGTTTTTGTCAATCTTTTTTGTTTTTAGATAAAAATGTTTTCTTAATGAAGAGAATTACGAAAAGATCTTCTGTGAATATCAACACCCTTATCGAGGGTCACGGTATAAACAAATTTTAATATTAAAACAGTAAAAGAAACACATACGCATCTATAAACAATCTATTTTCCTCCGCATCAAAAAAATAATAATCTATTTTCCTCTGTTTTCGTTTTGGTTATGATAGAGGGATCCGGGTTCTCTGTTCTTATTCTCTCTGCTTTATTTTTGGTCTCCACACGCCACCTCATTAAAATTTAATCTAACGCACTTAAAAGTTAACACATCATTCTTCAAGCAAAAACCCAATTTACTCATAATTAAAAAAGAAAAACAATATCCTAACGTCAAACTTAACGTCCTACCTTTCTTCTTCTTTTTTCTTCCTTCTTCCTGTCACACGTTTTCTTCCTGTCTATAATCACAATTCATTCTGGTTGTTGCAATGTTTGTTTACTGGTGGAGCTTTGGTTGTTTAATATTGTTAATAAAGTTTTAACTGTCAATTTACTCTTTGAACTTGTACACTATTTTCAATTTGCACCCTCAACTTTTTTTCTAGAAAATTAGGTACATGAACTAATTTTTATTGCCAATTCCCCCTACCGTCTAAATCAACAACATCTCATCTAATAATCCCAGCGGTTTTCTTCTCCTCCCATTCCCCCTGACCACCACCCTTCCCTCCTCCCCCCATTCCCCCATGACCACCACCTGCAAACTCCAACCCCCAAACGAACCCATAACCCACAGACCCATCCCCCTCCCTTATCACAGACCCCCCCAGAAACCCCCCAAATGAACCCAGAACCCACAGATTGCTTCTTCCTCAATATCTCCGACGCATACTTGTAGGCTCCTTAAGCAATATCCATGTCCATCAGTTTCTAAAGCACCATTTCCAATGTTGTAATCACCCAACTCAAGCATTTTAAGGAAATCAATTTCTGATTAAACCCATTTTAAGCAATCAAAAATCCAACTCGTGAAACCTAACTTTAGTAATATACCACCACATCTATCAACCAAACTGTTTAAATCTTGAAAAGTCAAATTTATTGCATAGTCAAAATAATGATCCAAAAAACTAACCAAGGTGGTTGGTGTGAGTGGTTCGGCACTCTCATTCCTTAAGAGAGGTCAGGGGTTCGATCCCTGCTCTTGTACGGAGTCACCACTTTACCCCTTACAGGCCGACCCGGTGTGAGTGGGGATTAGTCTGGGTTGTGGTTAAGGCTTAAAGGTGTCACCCATAGTTGGGGCCCATCTAGGACCACCTCATGGTTCAGACCAAAAAAAAAAAATAATGATCCAAAAAACTAGTTCTGATCCCAAATCTTAGCCGTTTTCCTTGACCTCGGTATTTCTTTTGCTCCTCTCTCTGCGGCCCCCACCCCAGAACCCAAGAACCCCAGCCCGCAACCACCCATTTTCTTCTCCCCCATGACCACCACCGCAAGCCACTCTCCACCCCAAACCCATCTCCCCCCACCAACAGACCTTCCTCACCTTCCACCGCCGTCGCCTCCCTTTTCGCCCTTCTCTTCCTCTCTCTCTCTCTCTCTCTCTCTCCCTTTCGATTCGAACTCCCCCCTCCCCTCTGTTTTTTGAATTACAACAGAGGGGAAGGCAGAGATGAAGTGGGCGGGCCCCTCTGTTTTAAAAAAATGATTTTTTTCATTTATTTTTTAACAAATAAAATGACCAATTTGCCCTCATATTTAACGGCAAATTGGATGAAATGTGTTGATTTAGACGGTAAGGGAGAAATTGGCAATAAAAAATAGTTTATGTACCTAATTTTCCAAAACAAAATTGAGGGTGCAAATTAAAAGTAGAATACAAATTCAGGGGGTAAATCGACAATTAACCCTTATTAATATTGAACTCGATGCCACCAGCTATGCTCAAGTGTGTCATCAGAGTCGACAAATATGAAGGAGCTCCTCCAATGAAATGACCAATATGAACAAGATGGATCCATAAAGAAAAAATCTCTCAACTATTTTATGTAAAATATATATTTTTTTTTTCTTTCTTTTTGTGTGTAGAAGTCCTCGTTTTCTTTATTCTTCTTCGTCCTGCTTAAAGGCGTGGTAAGATGGCATCTTACGTAGATATCCATGGAAAATCCATTGCAGGTCATGTTCCCATCTATCAAAAGAACAAAAAGCAAACTTATTTCCCCATATCCTTTGATGTGACCAGGCTGGTTGAAGAAAAAAAAAATCCTTCGTTGTTTTCTTGGATAAAAAAAAAAATTACCTTTCAAGACCTGGACATTGGGATTGTTTTGTAAGGTCTATTGATTGATAAGTTATGGTTATTTTCTCAAACCAATGGATATGGAAAGATTTTTATTTTTTATTTTTTGGATAGAGGAAAGAGAAGGGATTGTGATTACAAAATTTTTGGAGAAACGAAAGCTTGGTGAGAGATAAGATTTTGGGGGCAGAGGCAGGAAGAAGACGTGCTAAAGTAAGAAGGTAGGAAAAAAAGGGGAGACGATGTTAAGTTTGATGTTAGTTGGGTTAGAGTATTGTTATTCTTTTTTTAATTAGGTGTAATTTTTTGTTTGAAGAATGATGTGTCAACTTTTAAGTCATTTAGATTAAATGTTAATGAGGTGCGTGTGGAAGACAAAAAGCAAGCAAATCATAGTAGAGAAAATCAGAGCAGAAAATCTAAGTCCATGATAGAGACCACAATTGACTTTTGAAATTGAGTTACTTGAATGTGAGATAAATTCAAAGAATTTGTATATAATGAGAATATCATGCAAAGAATTTGTATCTAATATGAATATCATTGTTTTGTTATTCTGACCAATTACATTCCCGCTATGGGGGAAAATTATCACATATATAATGAAACGTTGGAAATAACAAAATAGGTATATTCCCACAATATAGAAGTTTTTATCCTTTATGACCGAAGCTATTCTATTTGTTTTCATCAATATTCTCCTACTCTTTGTTTAGATGGAGGAAAATAATTTGGAATTTAGCTAAAAGTCAGAAATTGAAAAAGAGAAATTGATATTTCCGTTGTTTGGCAACTTAAGCATAAAACTTATTAAATGACTAGCACAAAAAATCGTGGAATTTGGGGATCAAGATTTCTGAGTTGAATTTCAGCCAAAAAAGACATCATTTGGCAATTTATACTGAGCGTGAATTTGTTTTTTTCCCGTAATTTCTTTCATTTATAAAATTTGACATACATAATAAATCCAAACACTTTAAATTATTAGTTGTCAGAAATTTAAACGATGGAGATCCAAATTCTGTAATTTAAGAATTCTATACAATTTTCAATTCCTTCATCCAAACGCATTGCTAGTTCTTATCTTCCATTATTTTCTTCATTAAAAAAAGAGAGATTCACTATTATACCAAATATAGGGGCCCAAATTAACCAAGGTGGTTGGTGTGAGTGGTTCGGCACTCTCATTCCTTAAGAGAGGTCAGAGGTTCTATCCCAGCTCTCGTATGGAGTCACCACTTTGGCCAACACTTTACCCCTTACGGGCCGACCCGGTGTGAGCGGGGATTAGTCTGGGTTGTGGTTAAGGCTTAAAGGTGCCACCCATAGTTGGGGCCCATTTAGGACCACCTCGTGGTTCAGACCAAAAAAAAATATAAGGGCCCAAATTATAAAAATACCATATATGAAATGGACTTTAGAAACACACCAAAAGCCCATTTACAACATAACAAAGAGGTTTTTAACTTCTTATTAATTACAAAACTACCATCGATTTCTTAAAACTTGCCCAACCCCAAAAGCTCATAAAAAATTCAAAACACTCAATAGGGCATCAAAGTAATTGAATAATCAAAATTACATTCAATGATGCCAGCTATTATTTTTGGGTTTGTTTATAAATTTTAAATGGTGTAGAATTTATTTATATTTGTTGGTATTTGACTAAATATCTCTTAAAAAAATTTACCATTTTCGTATAGATTAACACCAAACAAGAATCTTTTATCTTATAACAAGAAACCCCTAATTTTTCTGATACAACCAGTGTAAAGGACTCAGTCGAGTTGTTGCTGTTGTTAGGTTTATTTATCTATTTATTTGTTATAGAAATTAGTAGAACGACGGTAAATATTTGGAAAAATAAAAGAAAACATTCTTTCGAATCCAACCACTACGAAAATTCGCAGTATTTATACTTCTGGAAACTTTACCTTTCTCTTCGCCTTTTGTGTGCTGTTAAAGCAGCGTGGAAACCGCGTCCCTCACCGCCTCTAAAGAATCCGTTTCTTGAGCTTATTGGTTTTCGGAGGAAACTTGGTTTCAGGTTCAGTCCTCAAGCTTTAGCCGACTCTCAAAAGTCTTATAAAATCTCTTAAATCTCTCAACTTTTTCAAAATTCAATCAAAACCCAGTTGCTAATTTGTTCTCAAAGTCTTAAAAAGCAGGTCTTTTTGGTTGTGAAATTGACTCAACAGAGAAATACAGAGAGAGATTCAGAGAAGATGAGTTACTACAATCAGCAGCAGGCTCCAGTTGGTGTTCCTCCTCCACAAGGTCTGTATCAAGCTGCATGTTGTTTGTTCCTTTGGGATCATTTGATTTTGGTTTTGGTTTCTTCAATTTTGTTTTTCAGTGATCAGTTTTTTGTTTTGGTTCTTTCATAATAATACTAACAACTATTGATCATCAAACAGGGTATCCTCCAAAGGATGCTTACCCTCCAGCAGGGTACCCTTCACAGGGTTACCCTGAGCAGGGGTACCCTCCTCCACAGGGTTACCCACAACAAGGGTACCCACAGCAAGGCTATGCTCCCCAGTATGCTCAGCAGCCCCCTCATAGGCAAGAAAGTGCCGGCTGCCTTGAAGGATGGTAAGGCTCCTCTCTCCTCGCTCCTCTCTTAGCTTAACTTAATAAATTGATGTAGACTCGTAATTATGAGATGGCACGATTTTGGTGGTTAAAGATTGACCCTTTTGTTTGTGTGTTTGATTTTTAAATTTTTTTTTTATTAGTGATTGTTGCCTAATAGTCTAAAATAAGGTGTAATTTTTATGCCTGAAGAAATTGATATTTGTTTTGATGGTAAAAAATTTCCTATTTTGTTTGTTTGTTTAATTTCTTTGTAATTTTTTTAGTGAGTGTTGTTGCGTGACAGTATAGGAAAGTGCATTTTATATTCCTGAAGAAATTGATGCTTGTTTTACATGTTGATTTTGAATTGGATATTTGGTGGAGCTGAAACTTCAACATCCCGTTTTTGTTTTGTTTTAAGTTGAAGCCTCATAAGGACTTTATATATGATCCTTGACATAGTTTGTTTTGATCTGAATGTCTCTTGCAGTTTAGCAGCACTTTGCTGTTGTTGCCTTTTGGATGCGTGCTTCTGATGGAAATCTTGACGGTTTAAACTTTGATGATTCGTTCGCGATTGCTTTACGTTGGGGTAAAGTCTCATTCAAGTTTAGGATAAGCTGTAGTGTCTGCCAATATGTTTAACAATGCTGTTTAGTTTGGCAATATGTAATGCAAACTCCAGGAATTATATGATGGATTTATGTAAGGATATTTTCTTTCTGAATTGAATGTTTATTTTCGACGTTGTCGTGCTATTGTTCATCAGCGAAATGAATTTACTACATTGTCTAGAGTTAATGGTTCAGATTCAGAGAGTATGTGCATTAAGTCTCTGAGGATTTTAGAACAATCCTCATGAACAAAATCTGAGAATTCTATGACTTTCTTGTTTGTTCAGAATTCTTGTTTTTGGATTATCTTTTGGGTTGGATTTCATGATTTGTTGTAAAATGGATGTAGCATTCAATTTCTATGGATGGCCCTACCACTCGTGTCATTGGGATACAGCTCATAGTCGGCAAGTATAGTGCTTTGCTAATGTTTAGAGATGCTTTGGTTTGGTCTCTTTCTCCTTTATTGTTAATTAAAATCGATTAGAGATTATTTTAGCCACCTGGCCACTCCACCATACTCGCTAATTTGGGCTTAATTACAGTGGTTGGGGAAGATTTAGGGTTTCTTGAGTACTGTTTATTAACGGGAACACGTCTTCCAATTTGGTATGAGCTCCCAAACATTAAAAATGTGTCAATGTTTAGTCAAAAGAGTGCGACAAATTTGGGCGTAAGCTGTAAAAGTTGGCAGCTTTAAAAAAAGCCAAAAAAAGAAGAAAGAAGAAGTCATATTCGCGTGTATCTATTTTCCGTTATTAGAAATATCAACTAAGCTAACGGTGTCTAGCATGGTGAAAAAGGGTATTGACTTGTATATTTCTGGTCTAAAATTCAAATCCTCATGACATTTTGATAGCTTGTGAGAAACACCCTCCTCATGACATTTTGATAGCTTGTGAGAAACACCCTCCCCTTGTAGTTTAGACTATCACCTACATTCAAAAGCCCATTTGCGACCTGTATTAAAAAACCTATCTTCGCCCTGCCATCCAAAGTCCAAATCTACACAACACCCCCTTTACTAGTAAAACAAAGCAAGCCTAAAAGGGAAAGAGAGACATGTCCAAGGTTGGAACAGGCTCAAAGATCTCAAAGAGGGCTTAGGCTATCCAATTCATTATGCAAAAAAAAAAAGAAAAAAAAGAAAAAAGAAGATGATAACCTAAATAAAAGTTATTGAGTTATTAATGATTAACCTTGTCATTTATTCAATAAGTTTTTATAAATAAGCCCATTTTGGCATGACTAAGCCCTACACCATCCAACAAAGTAAGGAGAAAGTTCCTTAAATCAATGACTAATTGGCGACACCGGACTCTCCCTTGGATGGGAGGGAGCCAATGGAACTTAAAAATTTAGAAAGCCAATGGGACTTTATCTTATCACTCACCCACAATAGGCCTGAAAATGGGGATCTAACAGAGGAGGCCATTAGAATTTTTATCTCGTTGGAATTTGAATTTTTTTCAATTTGAGGGATCTTTCAATCGAAGCTCTTTATATATCAATCCCATTCTATTGAGGGACATCCTTTAGGGTCCCCTACGAATTTTTTTTCTTCAAAGATCCAAACCATTTTTTAAGTCTATATTCATAGATCATTCTTGCAAAAAATTAGACAAATCGCAAACCATTTTGACATCCATAGACGGCTTGGATTAGTAAAATACAATGCAGAGTGGACCAACACAAAGGTGCCCCTCAACGGTGGGTGATCACAATCTCTTGGACTCCTGTGGTCCAAGAGATCAGGACTGTTCGAAGGATTCCTCAACCAAAACTCTGTGTGTATATATATAACACAAATTAATTCAAAAAAGTTATAAAAATTAGCACCTAATTAAATTATTGCGTAAAGTATTACGACACTCCAAATTTAGCAACCCTAGTGTAACAGAAAAACTTGTATGAAATTGGGATAGTACTGTTTTGCTATTTTCAACTAATTATAAATTGCCATGTGAAAAAGTTATCACGCGTTGCATGCCGTGATTGGTCATAAATAGCAAAATAGTGCTATCCACATTTCACACAAGTGTTTCTCCTAATGTAGAGTCCTCGTTGGAGCAAATATGCATTTGTTAGTTTCTAAAGGGATATGTAAAAGTGGTGATAGAGAGTGTCCCAAATTAGAGGTTCATGATAAATAAATAAAAATTATAATTTATAGTTTTTTTATATATATTTTCCTCTCTCTTCCAAATTCACTGCTAGGGCTCGTCAATGGGCCGGGCCGGGCCAGCCCGGCCCAAATTTAATGGGCTTGAGCCGGGCTGAGTCGGGCTTTAAAGAGGAGAGAGAAAATAACGGGTCGGGCCGGATCGGGTTTTTTTAGAAAATTCAAAGCCCAAGCCCGACCCATGAGCCGGGTTTGAGAAAGCCCATCGGGCCGGGCCAGGCTAAGCCCAATGGGCCGGGCCAAAACGGGCCTACTTCAATCGAAAAAAATCATAAACTTAATCATAAGGGCATTTTAGTCCAAATTTGAGATTAAACTCACTTAATTCCAATATTTTCACATCAAACCAAATTCATAAAACACCTAATAAAGTCACACAACTTAATAAGATTTTCTACAAAAATAATAAAACAAAGTATTGTTTTTGAGGTTATTACATAATTAGACCGTAATACGTTTTAAAAAATAATTTTTAAAATTAATAAGTATAAATTTTTATTTTTTTTTAAAGGATGGTATGAATAAATATGCAAATGTTTGGTGATGTGTTCAAAAAGCATGATTATATTTGGTGGTACGATTATGTTTCGTGATATGATTATATTTGGTGATATGATATGTTGTTCATCTTATTTATATATATATAATTGTTGTATTAATAATTGACACAAATTAAATTAATGTGCTAATCATCCAATTATAAAACTAGGAATGAGTAAAGAAAAGTAAATGAAATGAAACAAATTATATATGTGATTTAAGTGATATAAACCTAATCCTAAACTCTTATTTATACATAATTATATATGTATACGGGCCTAACGGGCCGGGCTTTCTTGGGCCTAATCGGGCCGGGCCTATGGGTCGGGCCGGGCCTATGGATCGGGCCGGACTTCAAACACTCAAGCCCAAGCCCGGTCCTGCCCAAGGCGGGCCGGGCCATCTCAAAGCCCATAACGGGCCGGGCCGGACTTTTTTTCGATGGGCTGGGCGGGCCCCCATCGGCCCATGAGCCCGCGGGCCAAATGATGAGGCCTATTCACTGCCAACAAATTGATCTGATTATTTTTCACCACCACAATAAAACATGTACATTTCTTTTTCCATGATTAACAGGAGCACCATTTTGGGTTGCCTGTCTTGTCTGAAAAAAACAGCGAGTAGGCTCAGCACAATGATGAAACCAGTGGACACCTGCATGTATAGATAGCTAAGTGGAGAGGTGTTCGGTCCCAATTGAATTGATGATGAAAGGACTTTTACTTAACTTTATTCTAGAGATATCAAAATTAATGAAGATATTTACTTAACTGGGTCCAAACAAATAGGACATATTCCAACTAATAATCATACGAATTAAACAGATACTTATTATATGCCACTGCAATCTGGTCTCATAATTCCATGTTCCTTCCTCATCTTTCTTCTATTCTGTAGGATGGTTCAAACTTCATCCTTCTCTGCAGTGACAAAGCATATTCCTTAGAAAAAGGAGAACGACAAGAATCGAACTTTCGTACAAATGTACGTAATGAAAAGTAAACTACCCACGGAGTCACCACTTTGGCCAACATTTTACCCCTTACGGGCCGACCCGGTGTGAGTGGGGATTAGTCTAGATTGTGGTTAAGGCTTAAAGGTGCCACCCATAGTTGGGGCCCATCTAGAACCACCTCATGATTCAGACAAAAAAAAAAAGTAAACTACCCGTTGAAGTATAAGTACTAAAATAGTAAAAATACTTCCCTTCTCTAACTTAAGCATAGCATGAGGAACTCTATGCTAGATGTATATGAACAAAATTGAGGTGACATAAATGGTCCCAGTGCCGGAACCACATGTGACAATATATAATACAACTTTATTATTATTTCCTGGCCAGGTGACCAATTTACTGTTATTTCAAAATATCTGCATTGTTGAACTTTCCCACAATGGGGGCCAAATGCAGTGAAGTTCAAATCTCATGTAAATTTATCACTTAAAGCTTGATAGAAAGAAATATCAAACATGTTAAAAGTGAACATGTTTGTAATTTTACAGACATATATAATTCCTTCGGGTTTATATATCTTCATTTAGAAGTAGGAAAATCACAATTTGATACGTATATAATTTTTTTAATATTTTTAATAAATTATTGTAACATGTCAAATTGTGATTTGCATAAAGGACGAAAATGACGAGCAATGACTGAAATACGAATGAGATTTCCGACAGAGACATGAGAAGACAAAAATTCCAGCCATTGAATAATTAAAAAGAATTGAGTTCCTTTCAACAAAACCTACTGTTCTTGCAACAGCAGGGCCACCGCGTCCTCTTGATATAAAAAGGACAAGTGTCCTTCAAACTACCGAGTCCAAACTCAACAGACAAATTTTTATTATTTTTTATGTTAACTCTATCGTTTTGCCGCGTTTCTGCCCTGTCTCTGTAACCAAAATATCTTCTGTTTTAAAAACTTGGGTTTTGTTTTGAACCAAAAAGAAGAAGAAAAGAAAATGGCTGCTTTAAGATCAAGGCCATGGAATTACCACCAAACTTTGTGTTCATGTCACTGCAAACCCAGAATTTTCAATTACAATTTGAAGGTGAAAAATCAAAGGGTTGGGGTTATTGGGTTGGCTTGTTTGTGGCAGGGAATGGGAAAAAGAAAGAGAAGGTTAATGGAGGCCAAAGGGTTTGGGTGGGAGGGCCATGACTTGGGGGCATATGTTATTTCTGAGGAAGATAATAGATTTGTGGAGGCCCTGAGGGAAGTTCAGCCTTATATTTTCTTAAACAGAGGCAGAACTTTTGTTGTGGCCATAGCTGGGGAGATTGTTGATATACCTATTTACTTCGATGCCCTACTGCAGGTACTCTCTCTCTCTCTCTCTCTCTCTCTCTCAACTTGTCTTACAGCTTATTATTAGGATCCGTCGGTCGGTGCATAATAAGCTTCTTTTTTATTAGCATTCATGAGATGATAAACGTGGATATGTGGGTCATAACAAAATTACATACTTTTACGTGAATTGATAAACGTGGATTAATAACACTACGTTGTAACTGTAACACTAAAAACTCTTTCAAATTATTAAGTGACGTTTAAACATGTGACCGTTGAGTTCAACACGTTAATAGTATTTCATAAACTCTTTTTGCCCCATTCATGACGATCAAAACACAAGACTTATTTCCTCCTCAAATTTTTTAAAATTTCCTCTTGCTAACATCAATTGATAATAAGAACGTCCTAACCTATAGACACATGAAGCACCATGGGTACCGCGGCTTATCCTTCATCCTTAAGCCAAAACAATTAACAACTTGCAATTTAATTAACTTGTGCCAAAAAGTCAGAGCTGGATCAATTCTAAAGAAATACACAACAAGAACACAGGTAGGTAAGACAAATTTGATGCTTGCATTTCCTATGGCTATAGGGTTGCTGCAATTGGTTCTATGTCATGTCTAAAAACAGTCATACAATGATACAATATCGATAAAAGTAGTATTAATTTCTTATCCTAATTGGTGATGAAACGACCTTATTGGAGAGATCAAAATTAACAATTTTCTTAACTTTCTTTGGTCGAAAAAGAGATTTCATATCTGCCTAAAGGCCAAAGATGCAACAAGGGAAGCCCAAAGGCTAAGTACAACAAGATATAATTTTGAACCAAAAGAATAAAAAATAATAAAAATTGTTGACAAATATCTCTCATGAATCAACTGTTGTATTTTCATTAGTGAATTTATATATCGGATATCCTCTGTGGGAGCACAAAAATTCTTCTATACGATAAAAGAAAGCTCTTGAAACTAAAATTTTATACTTAATTCCACAAGTGTTGCTATTTGTACCACATTAAGTGAAAATGTAAGAAGCACCATCACTCAAATATAAACAATTTTCTTAACTTTCTTTGGTCGAAAAAAAGATTTCATATCTGCCTAAAGGCTACGATGCAACAAGGGAAGCCCAAAGTGACACATCTCGAGATCGGCTCCGCCGTAGCATGATATTATCCGCTTTGAGCCCCCCTCACTACTCTCACGGTTTTGTTTATAGAAACTCACGAGCAACTTTCCAGTGGGTCACCCATCCTGGGATTGCTCTGGCTCCAGCTTGCTTAACTTCGGAGTTCCTATGACTTCGAAGTCAATGAGCTCCTAAAAGGCCTCATGCTAGATGGAGGCGGGTATGTACATATAATGCACATCACCCCCTCTTCGTTGGTCAATGTGGGATGTTACACAAAGGCCAAGTACAACAAGAGATCTCATAATCAAATGACTATATGAGGAAGCAAAGATTTAACAAAGATATAATTTTTCTTAACTTGGTCCAAAAAATAGAACAGATTCCAACTGAATATGCCACTGGAATCTTGTAATCTAATTAAGCATCATTATTTGTACCTTCTTCCATAATTATGGAGGATGGTTCAAACTTTATGGTACACTTTTCTCTTGGAGGATTACAGAGTATATTCCTTAGCAATGCCTTGTAAACATTTGTCAAATTTACTCCATCCATAACTTACATGAGGATATATTTCAATGACCCGACTGTCAATTTTTTAAAGTTTCACTGAAAAGCAGTTCGAATTGTTGAAAACAGTCTTCATCAACAACGTTTCAGAAAAACAATGCCAAGTGAGTTCCACAAAGTGTCAACGAAATAACATTATTTAAAAGATCTTTCAATAAGATAGGACTCTATTTATATATATTTATGGTGAAATATAATTCGTACTTTTTTTTATATAGTTGAAATGTCTAAACTCATATGGAAATAATTAACATGGCACATTTTGCTAAGTGGTAATCACTCATTCTAATTTGTTTATTTGTAGCACAAAACCTAACAGATAAAATAGAAGGAAAATGACCAGAATCAAACGTTGCCATAAATATATAATAGCTAATTTTTTTTCTCTCTATCTTAAGCAAGCATCAGAAACTTTAATGGTCCCATGAATCTTGCGTTAGATATATCAGGGTTTTCTTGTTTCTCCTTTTTCTCCAATCAAACAACCACTTGGATATGTGAACAAAATTGAGGTGATTGTTGTGGTCCCTCCGCGTGATACATCCATGTCACCAACCAAAGGCACAACTTTTTTAAATCACCTGTCCTATGAGGTACTGTTACTAAATATATACTCTAGTTTGAAGCTTTCTTGTAATGTGAGAAGAACTTACGTGCAAAAAGATGTCGATATTTCAAGTCGAACGTATTGTCATGTGAGAAAGTTAAAACTTATGATAGTAGGTGATTAGTTTGAAATAAGATGTCATTGTGGCGATATCTCAAGTCAATCACGCACTGTCATGTGAGAGAGTTAAAACTTATGACAATGATGAGTGATTGATTTGAAATACCGACACAATGATATATATTTTTGATGTAGCTAAGTATTTTCTCCTACAATGAAGGCCAAATGTAGTGACACATTCTCATGGTGTATATTTAATATGTCATGCATACCAATGAGGTCACATATAGTGCTGCTGGTCATAAACTTCGAAACAAATCTTTAGACAAGAAAAATCCCATGTAGACCTGACAGCTTGATGGAAATTACAGAAATGTCATGCAGAGCCTTCCCTTTCATCTTTGATCATAAAATAGTCGAGACGCATCTAACAAGTTCTCAGAAGATAGATTCTTAGGACTTCCCAGAGAATAACTATTTATGAAAATTATATATATATATATATATATATATATATATATATAGAGAGAGAGAGAGAGAGAGAGAGAGGGAGAGAGAGAGATAACATAAGAAAAAGCCACTCGATAAGTGAGAAGAATGAGTTCCTTTTGATTTCACAATCTACAGTTCTTTGTTTCTTCAACAGCAAGTCCACTACCTTTTTTGCTTGATATAGAAAGGACAATATCCTTGCCCAGTTGCTTTACCAATCTCTCTACACCCTCCTCTTAACTCTGTCGTTTTGCCGCGTTTCTGCCCTGTCTTTGTATCCCCCTGCAAGTTTACAGAATGGCTACTTTAAGATCGCCGCCATGGAACTACCTTCAAAATTATATGTATGGTCCTGTTCAAACTTGGTCTTCATGTCCCTGTAAACCCAAATTCTTCAATTACGGTTTGATCAAAGCAAAAAATCGAAGGGTTGGGGCTGTTGGGTTGGCTCCCCTGTGGCATGAAAGACGGAGAAGGTTAATGGTGGTGGCTAAAGGGTATGATGGGTGGGAAGGTCATGACTTTCAGCGATGTGTTTTTTCGGATGAAGACGAGAAGTTTGTGGAGGCCCTCCGGGAAGTTCAGCCTTATATTTTCTTGCACAGAGGCACTACATTTGTTGTGGTCATAGCAGGGGAGATTGTTGCTAGTCCTTACTTGTTGGATGCACTACTCCAGGTAATTGCAGCTTTTTCAATCTCTCTCGGTCTCTCTCTCACTCACTCATAACTACGTCATGTGATATTTCTAATTTACGTGTTATAATATGAGTGGGCTACGGATTTATACCATAGACGCATTTCAGTTGTGTTCAAGTGGACATGGAAAGTTGTTAATCTGCAGCTCTTTTAAGATGTTGTTAATGGCGGGTATTAGTGTTAACAACTTAAGCTCCATTTTAGTTTTTACCACCCCTGGATCAATAACAGGGAAACAAGAAAAGAAAATCCGAGCAAGATGTGAGTCTGTGAGCAGAGCTACCAATCATTTTAGTGTGTCCACTGCCACAACACACCTTTATCTAACTTATTGGACTGCTGCAGTCAATCCATGAGTCTTCAATGATGCACCATGGTAGTGACTAGGGGTGGGTATTTTAACCGAGGGCCGACTTAAGTTGAAAAAAAACCTTGATTTTGACAAAAATTAGGTCCAAAAACTGACTCGAACCGGTCTACCTATTTTATTCATTATGTTAGGCTTCTTAAATTATTTTTTTAAAATTTAAAATTATTTCTTTATTGAGTACAAGTGATAGTCTAAATTATATTGAAGGGATTTCTCACACACACGACTTGTTGTGATATTTATCCCTAATTCTAGGTGTGATGTTTTTCTTACACGACTTGTTGTTGGGCATATAAACCACGTATTCATACAGGAATTAAACTTATCAAATCTTTTAGATTCATGATCTCACAATCAAACAAAATAATTATGTATTAAAATATTAATTTTTATTAAAGTAAATTATACAATAAAGGACATTTATCAGAGATAGTTACATTAAAAGTAAAATATAAAGAAAATTAAAGTATTCTTCTTACATGCCGCGCATATAATCGGTGCGGAATCTGGGCCACAAAATCCGAACGACCGAAAATAGTGAACCGGTGGGCGAGTATTCAAACGAAACTTCTGTGTGGGGTCAGCTTCGGCCATGGCGTCTTCCCAGTTTCACACCACTCCACCCTGCAATTCCAGCATTTCTTTTTGAATTAGGTCACGATTTCTGTGTCTGTCTGTGTGTCTCTCTCTATCAAACCATCAATGGCCGCCACGTACAGCTCTCTAGGAACTCACAGACGACTCGCCGCCATAACCACCAAGCTTCCCTCTCCCCACCACTGTTCTCTAACCATCGCCGAAAAATCCTCGCGGCTAGCGATGGTGAATAACGGAAGAGCGAAGGGCAGGATGGGAATTTCGCTCAAGTGCAGCAATGCGTATGGCCCTGTGATTGAAGAGAGTGACAGCGATTGTGAGAACTACAATTGCATGGAGGACGAGCAGTTCGTGCGGTGGTTTCGGGAGGCTTGGCCCTACTTGTGGGCCCACCGCGGCGGCACCTTCGTGGTGATCATATCGGGTGAAATGGTGTCTAGCCCTCACTTGGGCCCAATTCTCAAGGCAGGTCCTCTGCCTTTCGTAATTTTCTCTTTAACTGTTTGGTTGCTGAGAAAATGCAACAAACAATGTCAATCGTGGGAAATTAACATCTTTTTATTTCATCTCTATTGTTAGACTAGCGAGCCGCCTTTTCGTTGAAGCAAACGTCTTTTTTGTTATGATTTTCCCTTGCAATCGCTATCGTATATTTATTTATATATTGGGTTTTGTGCAGGATATAGCTTTTCTCCATCACCTGGGGATCAGGTTTGTTCTTGTGCCAGGGACCCATGTGCAAATTGATGAACTTTTAGCTGAGAGAGGTGAGTGTTTTATTGTATGCGTTTCTTCTTACTGTATATTCTCAATAAGCATGATATCCTAGAGTGGAGCACAAGATGTAATTTTGTTAGTTTGTTAAAATTCTTTATGTCCTTGGAATTATTGGTATTATTTTTTGGTTTGGGCTTCGGGAGGAGAAGACTGAGTTCTGAATGTGTACTGTAATTATTGGTATTTTTTTGTTAAGCCATTTGAAGTGCTATAAGGCTGCAACTAAGCAGGTACATGTTAGTTGTTACTTGTTGCAGGAAAGAAGCCAAAGTTTGTTGGTCCGTACAGGGTGACTGACTCAGACTCTCTAACAGCTGCGAAGGAAGCGGCTGGGGCGATATCTGTGATGATAGAGGCAAAGCTTTCTCCAGGACCCTCCATATGCAATATTCGTCGACATGGTGACAGTAGTCGATTGCATGAAGTTGGTGTCAGTGTAGAGAGTGGTAACTTTCTTGCAGCCAAGGTAAGAATGTTACTCTTTCAAAGGCAACATTAATTACTCAGTTGTCTGCTTGAGTTTCGATTGTTACCAAATTCTTGAAAGTATTGCTGCTGTTTTGTTTTGCAGAGAAGAGGAGTCGTTGCAGGCGTTGATTATGGGGCAACAGGCGAAGTCAAGAAAGTTGATGTTTCTCGCATGCGTAAGAGGCTCAATGATGATTGTATTGTGATTTTGAGCAACCTGGGTTATTCCAGCTCTGGAGAAGTTTTAAATTGCAAGTATGCTATATAGACACAACTTCTAATATTTTTTGGTCTCTCAAATAAAAAGTTTACACAATGCTTATTATCCGGTGGGTTTATTATTATCTGCTCCAATTATTCTTATATATAGTGTAGTGCGTAGTAGCTGATGATTTATGCTTTTATGAATTTCAGCACATATGAAGTTGCAACAGCTTGTGCCTTGGCTATCGAAGCAGATAAACTTATCTGCATAATAGATGGCCCAATTCTTGATGAGAGTGGACGCCTTATTCGCTTCTTGACTCTTGAAGAAGCAGACATGTTGATTCGTAGGCGTGCTAAGCAAAGTGAGATAGCAGCTAGTTATGTGAAAGCTGTTGATGAAGAAAATTTGTCTTTGCTTGGACATGATGATCCTAATGCTACTAAACAGAATGGAAATGCTCTCAAAGGAAAGTACACCACAACGTTTCACAATGGTGTTGGCTTTGACAATGGGAATGGCTTGTGGTCGGGTGAACAAGGTTTTGCTATTGGAGGTCATGAGCGGCAAAGTCGATTAAATGGTTACCTTTCCGAATTGGCTGCTGCAGCCTTTGTTTGCAGGGTAAGCCCAGAATATACCCCCTTTTTGTTTCTGGTTTATGAACTTCACTAACTATGATTGTTGAAGGAATTTTTTCCCCAAAAACGTTCTTGGAGTTGTAAGGATGTTTTACTTATGTTTTTTTGCCTCTATTTGGCTAAATTGCAATCTAATCAAAAGTTGAGAGGTTTCAGAGCTTACTTTTGATACAGTTATATATAATATTATATTATATTTCAAAATCCAAATTTTGAATCACATGAGCTTTTCCGATGCAAGTCAACAAAATTGACCAATTGCTGATTTACATTTCAATATGTGCATGCACACATATAACTATGAGAAATCTCAGGTCTAAGGAGACCACATCACATAATCTGTGCCTGCATAGTTTGAAGTTTCAGCTGCTTTATGTGTTGAGTCTCAAGAACTCAGACAATGGTAGTTTCTGATTTATTTCCAGGGAGGTGTTCAAAGAGTTCATCTGTTAGATGGCACTAAAGGGGGAGTTTTATTGTTGGAATTGTTTAAAAGAGATGGAATGGGGACTATGGTGGCTAGGTATGCTATTTTTTGCAGTAAATGTCTCCAAATTTTTGTAGTAAATGTCTCCGAATTTTTGTATACTTTGGTGGCTTTCTGATGTCAGATGCTGATCAACTATATGGTGATGATAAGCTATGCTGAGAGTCCCCTGATTGCTACGCTTTTTATCCTTGATGTGATTATCTTCTATTTACATTTTCCTGGTTGATGCTTATTTCTAATTTTGTGCCTGGTCAGCATTTTAGTGGAATTCCAAGTGGCATTCTTCAAATCACGCTACAGTTATAAAGTCATTTGGTAGAACTGTACGAGTTATTAGATCCCATTTTGGTCTCATCTGACTTGGTTTGGGCATAAAGTTTAAGTAGTAACCATTCCTGGATTTATATTTATCTTTTGTATCTGCAAATCACTAGTTCAAGCATTTTTTTGTGCCAAAGAATTCTCATCATCATGGCTAATCGTGCTAGGATTGGATACTAGGTATATGGGGCTAGCTTCTTGGTTTCAATTAAAGTCTAGCTTCAAGAATGACTTTACAACAATTATGAAGGATAAAAAGTTATAGTTCTAAATATGCATAAGTTTTCCTCCATCTATCCACTCACTTGTGCATTAAATGTTATTTTTAGTGACCTTTATGAAGGAACCCGGATGGCGAGGGTATCAGACCTCTCTGGAATAAGACAAATTATACTACCTTTAGAAGCATCTGGCACATTGGTTCCGAGAAGTGATGAAGAGGTTTGAATTGAAAACTGATCAGGATTCTTTTTGTAATGTTTTCTTAAATTGAACTGAATTTTATGCATTCATTTTTATTTGTTCGATAGCTACTTCAAGCTTTGGATTCCTTCATTGTGGTGGAAAGAGAAGGCCAGATCATTGCATGTGCTGCTCTTTTTCCTTTCCAAGAGGATAGATGTGCAGAGCTTGCTGCTATTGCAGTTTCTCCTGATTGTCGCGGTCAAGGGCAGGGAGATAAGTTACTCGGTAACATACTGTGCAAACTTGAATAAGCATGGATATAGCTATGCACTTGTTCCTTTTGTTTTTTCTTTCTATAATTTTAATGCACGTCTACGTGAACTTTTTGAAAGGGTTTAATTTATTAACAATAGCTGCAAAATATGCATTTGTTCTCTTCCTCACTGATGCGCCTCAAATGATTCTACTGTTCTTACGGGAAAATAAAATGATTTTACCGTTTCTGAAAAGTTCCACCTTTTTTTTGGTTGCGATATAATATATTCCTCAAAAGTTGCACTGCATATTGAAATAGATTTACATAAATAGGATGAAATATCAGTAACAGTTCAGGGCACACATCTCTGGCCTCAGCTACATATCATCTTTTCTTTTTCTGTTTTGCTACTGAACATCTTGGATTCATTTACTCCAAGATGTTTTGCAACTGAAATTTGGAACCCAATTGGAAAAAAGAAAAAAAAAAAAGAATTTGACATAATGCCAATTGACCATGGTCATTCCTAGTAAGAGGTTCTGCTGAGTTCGTGTTAAATACAAATTCTTTGTTTATTTTAATTATTTGTATATCTACCAACTGTATTGTCCTTACATGTGCACTCCATAATTTCTTAGAATTTTAATATCTGCAGATTACATTGAGAAGAAGGCATCTTCTCTTGGATTGGCGAAGCTTTTCTTGCTTACAACCCGCACTGCAGATTGGTTAGTTCCTACTACTTGAAATACATGCTATATATGCTCATGGATAGTTCACTAGTTAATGGAGGATCGTTGCAGATTCTTTTATATGGAGGGAAAAAAAAACTGTAATGTAGTTCAGGTTTTTGGTTGGGGAATCAGTCCCATTTGTTGTAGTTATGTGGATGGTTAAAACTTACTTAGGTTTGTAGCCAGGAAGTCATCATCTGTGGACACAAATTGTGGAGGGTTAGAGATGGCTAGTGTACATATTTCTTGGGGTTTATACTGGTGCTTTATGTCCATTTTCTTTATTTATTTTTTAAAGAAAAATAAAGGTTCAATGATCAGTATTGAAGAATGACGCCTGTTGTTTGTCACACAGGTTTGTGAGACGCGGTTTTTCAGAATGTTCAATTGAATCGATACCAGAGAAGCGTCAGAGGAAAATTAATCTGTCTCGTAAATCCAAGTATTATTCGAAGCAGTTGTTACCTGATACCAGCGGAATTACTGTTAATAGGGCGTTCACTTGAGGTTAAAAATGATGCTGGCAACTTCCCCTCAGGGGGTTAGCAGCTGAATTATTGAAGTGTTTTTGAGTTGCGAGTTTTGTATCTTGACTAGAAGTCCGGAATAATTTAATAGGGCGTTCACTTGAGGTTAAAAATGATGTTGGCAACTTCCCCTCAGGGGGTTAGCAGCTGAATTATGGAAGTGTTTTTGAGTTGCTAGTTTTGTATCTTGACTAGAAGTCTGGAATAATGCAAAATATGATTTATCCTAATTGTTTATATTAAAAACGGAAAAAAGAGGCAGTGGGTTTGTGGGGTTATTCGTGCTTCTGATGGGGATTGGGTCAGTGTGTTTGTTGCGAACCTAGGGAAGGGACAGATCCTGGAGGCTGAAGTTTGGGGGTATTTTTTTGGGTTGAAGCTTGCGATTGACAAAGGTATTAGAAACCTTGTGGTAGAAATGGATTCTGCTATGTTGTTCACTTTATTCAGAAGCCTTCTTTGCTTGCTCATCATCCCCTTGCTGCTCTTCTCTCTAGTTGTTGTGAGATGATGAACCAGATTGGTAATTGCTCAATCTTCCATGTTTACAGAGAGAAGAATGGGGTAGCTGATTATTTAGTCAACTGGAGTTATAATTTCGATTTGGGGCTTTGTGCGTTGGAGTCTGCTCCTACTTGGATTGTTTCAAAACTTGTTGATGACTTGCTGCTGTCCCTAGAACTCGGATGGTTTGTTTAACCCATTCTGAGTAGTTTGTTTTGTTTGGGGTTTTATCTCCCCCATTTCACCAAATAAAAAACGGAAAACAGAGAGTTGGATTTGATTCATTATAAAGCTGCTGCTCTAACTCGAATCTGGAAAAAATCAGAGGTGCCATATTTTCTTTGTTGAGGATAGTCTGGCTACGTGGATATTGTTTGTACCATTTTAGGTTAGTCATGTAGCAAGAGGCATCGAAGCAAGTACATTTCTTTGTTTCTGTCTCGTCTTAATTATTTCTCACCAGTAAAACGGTAAAACTTATTATATGGTATTAGAACGCGACTAAAACGGGAAATTTTTTTATGCGGTATTTGGAACACTGTCACATGGTATAATGATAAATAAATAGGCAAAAGCGAGGGAAATGACAGAATTTTGAACTGCACCACCACATTGTAAGCAAAGCTATCCATTCTAACGCATTTCTCAAATGGGGCTGGAAGATACATAAAGGGAATACAATGAAATACGATGCAGGAATACGAAAATTGTATAATAAAAAAACAATCGATGGATGCAGGGAATACATATGTAACGTCATCTAACAGGCAGAGATACTTTACAGCATGAATCCCGTTTATTATCATAATCAAAGAGTTTCATTTGGATCAAGTGACTTGTTCAGTGAAATATGACAGAGGAAACTGCAAGTTCTGTTGCACAATTTCCCTCTTGAGACAGAACCAAGAAACAAAACCATCGAAACAAAATCAAGCCTCCTCAGTTTTAGGGAGGCCCTTAAACTTGAAGTTGTCTGCATATGCCTTCACCTGAAACATGAAATACGGTTAGATACTTTCTTAAATTCAAGGGAGAAAAAATAAACCAAATTATTATATAGAAAATAATCATTTTGTGCATAAAACATTCCAAGAATGCAAAAGGGAATTTTAAAAAAAAAGCCCTAATAGAAGATAAAAAATATCTTGAGGAAGCTGGTCACCAACTAAGAAAATTTCCATCTCAAGGACAGGAAACTCCTCATTACTCCATTTTTTCCTTGACATATTCCGCGAAAAGAGGGAAGTAGCCAATTTCCAACTACTAAACTTGCAATGGACTACACCACTCACATTTCTGTCAATGCCATCAGAAAAAAATTATCTACTATTCCATACACAAAGCTTGTGCCAAACAAGTTTGATCTGTTTGGCCAAGAAGGTAACCATGGCATGAATTGGCAGAAAGAAAATGAGAGAGAACTGTACAACTTCAATTAAACATTTCGTTTAGGAAAATGATCACTTAAGGTCGCTAAAAATCAACGGAGTCAGAAACTAAAATTTTTTACACAGGTCCTTCAGGAAAAAGCTAAAAACGAAAAAGAAGGAAAATGAGAAGAAACTGTTATCGCATGAGAGGGGAAATAGCTTCAGAAAATATGAAGAAAGAATCACATACCCTCAATAATGGCGTTTGCCGCTTTTTAACCTACAGATGAGTTCAAGAACCGTAGTTAATAAGTCAGAGGGAAGTCAAAGTTTAAAATTTAGAGATAAAAGAACTTGCCCCCATCATGAAAAAAATGATATGTTCTGAAAGTAAACTAACAGTTACAGTGCTACTAGTCTTCTCCAATAACAAGATATGCAAGCACAAAACCATTTAGAGCTGGAAGGTAATATCTGTAATTGACTGGATATATCATATATGCCTAGCTCTTTTTCCCCCTTTTGGAGGATGAATATATGCCTAAGTTCTCAAGAATCGAAACGAAGGCCTAAAATGGTCAGTTTCTGTTTGTGTTATACTAAAAATAACTCGGACAAAGTGAGGACAACTGCATGAAAGTCAAGCACAAGCTGGGAAAAACTACAAAATATATTTAAGTCAAAAGACAAGGAAATTCATTTAAAGCAGCATAAAGAAAACAAATAATACATACCACGTAATCCCAACCATGTCTCTCTGCAAAGGACTTTGCAGCTTCTTCGCTGTCAAAACCCAGTGTTGAATCGCCAACATGGGCATATGGGTCACCAGTTGAAGTCCAGCCCATCAATGGATTCTCCCACCTACAAACATATCATGAAGAGGAGCTATTAATCATCTAATTGTGGTAACAAAATAATCATTGAATAATTAAGTGAGAACAAAAATAAGTTTATTTCAAGGCTTGACTGCGAGAAGACTTGAAATATCAGAGTCCAAGAAAGACACCACCTAGCTAAAGCAACACAATTTTCAGGTTTTACAGTAGGACTGCTCACAAAAGGTTCAAATTTTGAAAGAAGTGTTATCAATGAACATAAATTCACTGATAATCTGAAAATCATTAGCTGGTTATTATTGTAATTTATGCTTTATAAAAAAATAAGTAGCTTGGTTTGATATTAAATTTAACAAGATTAGTTTAAGTCTTGTCAAGGTGCACAATTCAACATGAAACCATTAGCATAAGTATCACTTCCAACGCAAATTCACATTGTTCAGCGAAAAATCCTGGTGCACAATATTACACTCAGTAGAAACTACATAATATAAAACCTATCTACCCACTATGAAAAGATACAACCCAGAAAACTATTATAATCAAAAGCAAATCCAAAGTCTATAACCATGAACACAAATCTCTTTCATTAGGAACTATAACAATGAAAAAAGCCATACTTTTGTGTGGACACAAAGTTGATTTTCCACTTCCCAACTTTCCCTGATCCTTGCTGACTCGCAGTTCTTGCAGGTGAGTATATTACAACCTGTCATGTATGCCCACAAACGAATAAATTCACAGCCATGATCAATTTAAAGTAGAAAAATACTTGGTAACCATGTAAAGCTTGTGGCTTTCAATAAAAAATAACAAACAAAAAGTCCAAGCCTCAAAATTTGCTATTTTCATACAAACTAATGAAATGGACATATGCCCGGTGCCCTAAGTCGATTGATAAACCAAAACTTCAATTGGGTTATGTGCTCCCGTTGAGAAATTACTTGAAAATTATGAAAATAATCCAAATTGAATTTCAGAATGAAAACGAAAAGGAACGTACCCTCCTGCGAAGATGCTCGTCTGGAATGCCAGAGACCTTCCCGATCTCGCCGGGCATGTACTCAACCAAAGCGTCGGCCGAGAATGGTCTGGACCCTGAGGCAACCGATGTTCGGAGAAGACGAGCATGGCTCGATAAGCGTTGCAGAGAGCTCGCCATCGCCAGTTAATCGAATCTAACGGAAGAACCAAACTCGCGCGCCCTGTGAAATGTAAAATGGCAGCTGAACAACGAACACAAAAATGAAAATAGAATGTTTTATTGACAGTGTTGTGTTGTCTTTCAACTATTTTGATAAAAATTGCTGCTTCACTCCTCTAGTTTTCAGTATACAGAAACTACCCATAGCTTTATTGAATGGTTGTATTTATGGGTACCCCAACATTATTTTGAAAATGCTTGTGCCATGTTTGTGACTGTTTTTTCACAACTAAAAGCCTAGTATTTGATAGAAAACTTATAAGTGCTTAAGAATTACAAAAGTTTTTTTTGGATTTAATAAAAATTTCAACATTTTTCTAATTAAAGCGCTTCTTTAAAAGGCGCATATGAGCATGAGTGTTTTTATAAAATATTCTCTCATTCTTACAACTTTATATGGCCCAATAACATCACATTTACAACTTATTTTGACCAAATTTATTGGGTTCCTATTTTTCAAAAACAATTTAACTTTTTTATTTATTTATAACTTTTATACAAATAACACAAAATTTACATCAGCTAAAATATGAGACTTATGTTTGTCACGTCATCAAATAACAGAAACAGAAATGTAACATTACTACTAAAATATATGCTTGTGTATGACATTGCAATGTCTTAAAGATCATATACCAAACCAAATCAACGCATGGTGCAAACTTGGATGGTGTAAAATGTGATTTGATAAAAGAAATAACACCACACACAAAAAATTATAGGGGTGTAAACCTACACACTGTGGAAACCCGGGGGTCTAAACTTAATTTCCAGAAACTGAAGATCCATTGGTATTCCCTTAGCATTTACCATTTGGTGGGTCCCATCCCCGCAGGTCCGTCTGTCCATCTCTCAAAAGGAAAGGCCGAGGCACACAAATCCAATGGAACTTAACAATTTCTTCTTCTAATATTCATTTTCAGACAATATCTACACTTGAAGAACAAACAAAACAATTTATAAACTCCGCAAAATTCCCAATTTTCGAACTTTCGAATAATTCAATCATTCTCGGCTGCCCACATTTCCGGTCAGCTTCTCAGTAATTTTCTCCGATCCGGTACACCTCTGCTACCCATCTCTCTTTTTTATTTTTAGTTTATGTTTATCTGCGACTTGCCATAATTTCAAATTATAAAATTTCACACTCAATTTATTAAAGGAATGATGAGCTTTCGTTTCTGTTATTTTTGGGTGCAGGATTTGCCGATATGCATTGCCAATTCATTTCATGGATTTGATGTGAATTTGCTTAGGTGAGGGACTTGAAATTGAACTTCATTTACAAATTCAGAATTTCATTTGATTTACACAAAAATAAGAAGATACAATTGAGGATAGCTTAATATGATCAAGTTTTAAGCTTGTAATTGAAATTTTGTTGGATACCCAATTGGAAAATGTGTTTCTTTTTTGTGTGAGTACATTGATAGCTTGTGTGAGCATATATAGGCACTCTCTGAGTCAAAATTTGAACTTGAACATGTGGTGCTTTTTCAAGTAATGGAATATAAGTTAGTGAGGAATTCAATTCAAGGTAACCTAAAGCAGGGCTTTTAAATTTTCTTATTTTGTTTTTTGTTTTCTTTTGAGAGAGGTGAGAGAGGTGAGAGAGGGGGGAGGCGAAATTACGGTGAAATGCTATTTTGTTGGTCTCTTAAGCATTTGATCATCTATGAAGTGCTGACAGGGTGCAGAACTTAACTGGGCAGATATCCTTCTGGAAATATTTTGGACTTTGATTGATGGGTGCTCCTAAGCAGAAGTGGACTGCGGAAGAAGAAGCAGCTCTTAAAGCTGGAGTACTTAAACACGGGGCAGGCAAATGGCGCACAATACTCACAGATCCAGAGTTCAATTCTATCTTGCATCTGCGTTCAAATGTTGATCTCAAGGTATCCATTTTCAAAGCTTTAGCTTAGCGGATGTTGTCAAGCTACTATAGAAGAAAATAGGATTGGAGGGTTTATTATTTGATCTGGTTAAGTGCTTCTGTTTGTTGCACCCTAAAACTGTACTTTACAGCTTCACGCTTGATTTGGTTGCCAATATTAGATTTTGTATTTTTGTTTATTCATGTTTGTAGTTGTTTCCTTGGATAGGACAAGTGGAGAAATATAAATGTGACCGCAATATGGGGGTCTAGACAGAAGGCTAAGCTTGCACTTAAAAGGAACCTACCAAATCCCAAACATGATAATAACCCTTTGGCCGTGAGCACTGTGATTCAAAGTCATGAAGAAATTGTTGATGCTAAGCCTCTTGCCATATCTGGTGGAAAATTGCAGACTACTGAATCAAAACAACCAATTGCCAGGTTAGATCACCACTGGTTATATGGATATTGTTGACTTTACTTCTTTCATTCTACGACAATAATTGGATCTGAAAACTCTTGAAGTAATTGGATATCGATTAAATAACTGGTTAGCACTAAGTGAAGTATCGATGTGGTTGTTACATGAGGATGTTCCGCATACTATTTTGTGTGGCAATATTATGATTGTGTTAATTCCCCCTACATTTACAAAAATAGATTCCAATAAGAGTCCGTATCTCGTCCTTAATTTAAAATGGCCAAAAATATTATAGTGATGTCATGCTATCATCTTTTTCTTAACATGGTTATTGACTAGTTCTATTGGAAACTCCTCTGGTTGGTTGTAGGTTGGATCACCTTATATTAGAGGCTATTACAAATTTGAAGGAGCTAGGGGGTTCTGACAGAGCTGCCATTGCTATGTACATAGAGGTATATATATACATTTTGTGAATTCTTCGAGCATAGTTTTGGAAAGCTTTCCTCATATTTGCTGTATTATTTATTATTTTGTTTTCAATCTCAACTTGCTGGGATTTGAAACTCTTTACATATTCCTTTACATCAATAACTTATTTACTTGATCGTTATCAGTCTTTTAAAAAACAATGACAAAATCTCACCCAACTGGACAAATCAATGGAAAACTGGGAGTGTGTGTTGTGTATGTATTTGTTATGTTGCTTTGTTGTCTTTGGAGACATTTTGACGTATCATTTTTAATGTTGTAGGAGCAATATTGGGCGCCTCCAAACCTTAAAAAGCTACTCTCATCAAAATTAAAGCATATGGCAGCCAACGGAAAACTGATTAAGGTAATTAGTCTCTCAAGTTTAGATATCTTTTAGCACATTTACTGTAGTATGTGTGGACTGGACTGAGATCTTATTTATCTAATTGAATGAAAAAACGCCTGCGAGCTTGCAAATTGGTTCATTTCATTATTTGTTAGCTTTTAAATACTGAAGCTCTATTTAATATGACAGAGATATTTAGGTGATAAGACTGACAATTACGGATAATTAGGACTTGAGAATATTGGTATGTGTACTAAGGTACTTAATGGGAGAGAAGTTTATGATAAGGAATATATATCTCAGGAATGGATCTTATTTTTTGGTCTGTGTGTTGAAGGTAAAGCATAGATACAGAATTGCACCGAGTTCAGCTTCTTCTGAAAAAAGAAGAAGCTCTTCAATGTTGCTCTTGGAGGGAAAGCAGAAGGATTCTTCAAGAGCAGATAAGAGCAATGTCAACATTCTTACTAAATCTCAAGTGGATGCAGATCTAAGCAAGATGAGAAGCATGACTGCACAAGAGGCTGCTGCTGCTGCTGCCCAGGCTGTTGCAGAAGCAGAAGCTGCCATTGCAGCAGCTGAAGAAGCAGCAAGGGAGGCAGAGGCGGCAGAAGCTGAAGCAGAAGCAGCACAAGTTTTTGCCAAAGCAGCAATGAAAGCATTGAAATGTAGAAGACTTGGTAAAGTTCTCTTGTCCGATTTCACATCATATGTTGACCTTTAACATACAATGTCAATATACTCCATGAGTTTTTCTTTTAAGATGCTATCCTTGCATCCTGTGAACTTGAATTTTGAGAGAGCTTGGCCAATATTTGGACACATGCCCCTACGTAAAGGTGGTAGTTGCTCTGTGTAACGTCCCCGCCAATGCTTACTGTGCAGATGGATTTTTCTTCTACTATATATTGTGATTTAAGTTCAAAAATTATATTTTTCATGCTAAAATACTTCAAGATTCATAATTTCTCGCTTATATTATCATATAAGGGATTCATGTCAATCTATATGGAGATTTATTTTGGTAAAGCTTCATCTAATGCTCCTATCCATGCCTTTTTATACTTGTAATTCCTATTGACATCTTTGCAAATTTTTGCAGACCTTGACATGAAACTCGCACATGGGTAACTTCTTTTTGAGCAAGAACTGTGCATGGGATAACGATATGCTGGTGCAGCAATGGCTTCATGTGTCAGTTAGTGTAAATAGGTTGTGTTTGTAAATGCGGGACATGAGAGCTCCATCTGTGAATTTCCTTTTTTACATTTCCAGGTATCATTTTGTACGGAGCTTATTAGGTGTCCTGATATTCAGAATTAAACAATGAGGTAAATGAGTAAAAACTGAAGGAAAGAGAGATTTTGCATGCCAAGGTAGGTAAAAGTACGCTTTGCAATTGTCGCTGTTATTTGATTGAAGGGAAAAAGTGCTTGGGCAAATGTACTTCAATTTTCATGGCCATCTCTCTCTCTCTCTCTGCATAACATCAAAATAATACACAAGGAAAAAATAACATCAAGTTTAAGTTGTTGACTTTCTTTGCGACGTATTTTGGTATTTACATTAAGAGGCATCGGCGGCAAACGAGACACAGCAGAACCTTAGTAAATACTTTTCCTATATACACAATGACAAAAAGGGGCTAAATTGGAATATGAGTTGCTTACCCCTCTAAAGGGATCTGGCTGAAAAAAAAACCTCAATTTACTTCGGCCCAAGTTGAAAGAGGAAGACTATCCCTTGCTTATTTCCTTCTTTCCTTCCACACTTTCAGTATTTCGGGTGCTGAGGGCAAATCAGAGTCATGAGAATCATCAACATCTTTATAAATCAGTGCTTCAATTTCCTCATCGATTTCTGTTGAGTATTCACCATCTTCATCAGAAATATAATCTGATGACCTAGACACTGTCCTTGTAACAGCATCAACATCTCTTCTGGTGTTAGCGTGATTAACAGAAAATGCATCCAAAGGAACATTGGTACTCTTATCAAGAGGCTCCCTCCTAGGGTTATGGCTACCATCAATCGATTCTAAAGAATGATTTGGCATAATTCCATTACCATAAATTTCCTCATTATCACCATGCAAGGATGATGTTTCTGTGGCTCCACTGCCGAAAGGGGTGGAACTTGAGAAGCCTCTTGATCTGTAAGACTGACAAAGACGAAGCAATGATCTTGATAAATTTAAGACGGTTGCTTCCGATCCTACATCACTATTGTGTAAAGCATCCAACAGTTTCTCTAAGCCATCCTGAGTGATTCTGTCTCCATTTTTCTCGAAAAGGTCTGTCCACTGTCTTTCGCTGACTTGAAATGGAGCATGAGCCATGGCATTGACCAGGGTTACAGCTCTCTTATAATCATGTTGAGCTGTAGCTTGAAATACCATTTCAAGAAAGATCAATGTATGGGGAATTTCTCCAGCTTCCAAACTCGTGTCAAATGCATGCTCTAGTAGATAAAACTGCATCAAAACAAAATATGAACTATAATAAACTCTGCTGACTCATCCTATAAACATTTGTCTACGTATTTTCTTTTTTGTCCCCCAACAGTTATTATATTTACTAAATACCTTACCAAGTTCTTGGCTTTCATTGGAAACAAGGTAATTTAGCGAAAGGATGAACACTATCACTGGACACTAGCAAAAATATTTAACAGATATACTCTTTTGATCCTAAAGAAAGAAAAGGGTTCCAGTACAATACAATAGGTGGATGTAAGAAGAAGAAATAAAAAAACTATTAGCTATATAGTTTACCTTCCCACATCTGGATGCTTTCACAAGTAGCGATGCATGTTTAGTTTGATCTACTTGATATCCAGATAGAGCCATCTCCTTGTACACATATTCAAAGTATTCCCATTGCAGAGCGCTGGCAGATGCCTTGAGCATTGAGGTATATGTGTACTGATCAGGGGCAACCAAAGTACCACCACCTTCTAGTGAAGAAGCAGACTCAGCTCTAACAGTCTTGATTTCTTCAAACAATTCTTTAGCTTTGAAAAACATATCACTACGTCCAAAGACTTTCAGCATTGTATTTATGGTCCCTATGTTGGGGGCACAATGGTTTTTCATGTGTTTAAATATAGATATGCAACTATCAATATGCCCACCCTCCATGGAAGACGTTATCATGCCTGTGAAAGTGACCTCCAAAGGTTTAGTGTTAGATACATTTTTCATCTTCTCAACCTGCAGGCAGATAGGTCCACCATAAGTACAAATTCCAAAACAGCTAGATAGGTCACGACCTAACATAAAAGAAACTATTTGACCCAAAAATATGGAAACGTCAGTGGCCTAACCTTTGACAATTATCACAACATCCATTACTATCCAAGTTCAGGACAAGAAACAAGTAAATCAAAAGAAACAAAAATACTGAATTCTGTTTTGGACAACTGCAAATTCATGAATAACCTTCAAATAATACAAGTTATCTAATGCCATTTCTTTATGCCAATATCTAGCTCAATAAAGTTTGAACGCCTCACTCCACAAATGAAAACTTGTTAACAAGGTAGACATTGCTTATGATGTAGAACGACATATTTCTAATTAAGCACCAAAAACCTCTCTTTGTAACTCACAAAATGATCACTATTATAAACATACGTCCTTTAATAAGAAAATTAGAAAAAATTGGTTACAGGGGCAAGTCCACTTAAGAATATTCAAATTAGGTACACAGGAATAACAAATAAGTCTGACGGGTAGGTTTCCTAGGCAGCTCCTTAACTTAAAATACTAAATGCAACAAAGTCAGCTTAAAGAATGGCCATCAACTATATTCATGACAACTATGTTATAAATTGATTGTCCATGCTTTAATTCTTGATTCTCTGGAGAGCATTGATAGTTGATACAAACATGTATGAGTTGATACAAGCATTGATAGTTGCAATAAATCAACCATATGGCAGGAAGTGAAAAGAAAACAGGACAGGAATGATGCAAGTAACCGAAGACTCTTTACAGATTGAATCAGACATGGTTAGTATACCACACCTAAACAAATCAAGCCAGTCACAGTAGATCCAAACTCCATAGACAAAGACACTTACCTCTACCAGAGCATCCTGCCACCTACCATTGTTGCAAAGGCAGCAAGCTAACTCATAATATACACTGCCTGTTCCAACCACTCCCCTTTGTTCCATATCTCTAATTGCTTCCACAGCTTCGTTGACTTTTCCTTCACACCAAAAAGCTCTGACAAGAACTGGGAAATAGCGTACCGTTATGTAAGAGGGACCAAAAATCATACATCCATCTCAATATGAGATGATATACTAACATAATTACCTTTGTAGTTAAGAGCTTTTGGAGCTTCACCGCTGTTTTTCATTTTCCTGAAGAGCTCGTGCACAAGGTCATACTTTCCAGATTGCAGCATTACCTTCAACAACAAGCACCTAATGTTAGAGTCGAATACAAATATCATTTGAGGACACAAAGATACATGTGTGGCAATATTAGAAAGAAAAAAAAATAGATTAATTATTTTTCAGAAGAAAAAGGATAAGATGAGAATTGAGATTTGAAAAATATCCGTTCAAAGGTGGGTAGCACTAATAAGACCAAAGATCCAGAAAGCAATCTGGAGATGATTTAGTTATGTGCATCGAAGACTCAAGGATGGTCCAATAGAGAAGACTGCAATGGTAGCAAGGGTATGATAACTAGAGAAGTAATGCATGACTTTGGACAGATCCTAGTGGCAGAGGAAACTAAGCTTCTTGAAGTAGGATTCATATAGCTGACCCTAGTTATTTTTGGGATAAAGTTCAGGTTGAGGATCCCAAGTTCCTCATAGCATGTAATTCCAAAGGCACAACGGAATCTTAATTTTAAATTAAGATGATACATCAGTATATAGTTCTTTCACAATTACTTATTTTAGTTTACACCATATATAACACTTTTAGATTGCATTTGGATGTGTGAATTCAAAACAAGGATCTGGATTTGACCACTTAGTTTAAGGTTTAGCGTAATACATATATTTTACTAGCAGTATAACTGATAGGTAATACAAGTATTTTAAATACAAGACTGAAATTTTAATGTTTAATATACTTTCATGGTTTGAACCTCTGAATCATATTGTATTTATATATTCACGAAAGTCATAACAACAAAGACCTATGTTTGAACTATTATGTGTTGAGACATGTTGCAATCCAGGTTATTACCTCCATAGCAAGTCCATAGGTTGCTCCATTAGGTTTCAGACCACTCTTTCTCAACTGGTTAAACACCCAGGATACACCCTTCCACTGATGGGACTGAGCACAAGCATTCAGTAGCTGGCAACCAATTTGAAAGAGAAATAGAATTGCATCAACGTGCGGATTAAAGTATAACAAGGAATGACAATTGAAATACACAAAAATACTCTCTTACAGCATTATACACAATGACATCGGGTTCAACGACAGGGTCCCAGTTCTTGGGGAACATATTTTTATTGCTTCTGAAAGGTTTCTGTCTCATGCTTTCAATAATTTTCAACAATTCCTTCAGAAGACCAGTTTGACCAAGTGTAACCGTAATGCTATGGTAGGCAGCAGCATCAGGATATATGTGGAAATCTCCCTGAATGAAATGCATGTAAGAATTTATCCAACAAAAATTGTATAAACTATCAAGGAGGATTTGAAAATATAAGGTTACAAAAGAACAAGACATCACAAGCATCAGATTGAAAATGTGAAGAGCTTCCTGGGGCCTTCGTGCCTTCCCAAGAATTGCCAAAAGTTTTGTGTAAACAAACCTACAACATGCATCAATTTGTCAACAAGATGAAAAAGAGTAGTTTCAATAGGTCTGTCTAGAATTGTAACTGAGTCAATAGCATTATATCGAGTCACACACCAATATGCACATTAATAAAAAACAAAGTTTTTAAAAAAGTCTGTAGAAAACAGATTATGGAAGCTTTGTTGGTATAGTTCATGGGCCAATAGTTGTTGCCTATATCAAAAGCACTACATTATTGCATCTCATCCTATCCAATATATAATTATAGAATCATCAAAGTTCTACCAAACCATGAAAAACCCACTTGAGTGTACTCTAATCTTACGTTGAGTTTGTGTCTGAATAAAAAACAATGAAGTTTATTGTTTGCGTGAGTGGATTGGATAACAGGTGAAATCCCACTGCCAAACCTTATTCAGTAGCAGCTTTGCTTCTCAATGTGGCTCAGGGCCAAGAGAAGTATTTGCTTTGGAATCAAAGAAATGACAGAAACAAGGGCAAAAAAAACTTTGAGATGTTGAATGACATCATTGGCAAGTATGATAATCAAGTTTCTTTCCACTATTCATTTTTTAGAAATTCCAAGACCCTTTAGTAGTCCAATTTGGGTGACATTTGCCAAACTCCCAAATGGAAACATTTAAATAGTGCTTGAAACATATAACCAAGGTTTTCACCACATAAAAATACCTGCTTTTGCAATGTTTATTGCCCTTATCATTGTATGCCCATTCCACAACAGCCATCGCATGTTTCCAACATCCATTAGCACCGAGCCCTCCAAGAATCTTAAGCATCTGACCCTCAGTGAACTGCAACCCTGATTGTTTCATCATTTTTGAAAGCTTCCAGTCCTTCATGGAAAACTCTGTAGCACTAAGTCTGCACCACAAAACCACCGCCACACACACAACCAACCAAAAAAAAAACCCAATTTAACAAAAGCCCAGATTGTACAGCCTTCTAAAACCAAAATCCCAATACAAACCTGTCAACCAGAAACTGAATCACCTCGCCCTCGCCGCGTCTCCTCCGCTTAGCCGGGTCCCAGACCCTATTTTCACCATCCAACCAGTCTTCTTTCAGCTCAATATCATCATCCAAGACCCATTTCAAGTCCTCAAGCTTCCGAGCCTCGAACATTTCCCTCAATGCTTTCAGCTCCTCCTTCTTCAGCTTCTCTCCACCATACTCTGCACTCGTACTCGCAAGCTCTCGGAACCCAATTCTCTCAATCCCCTCCCATGGCCGCCCAACCATGGATTCACCGTCACCAGTCTTCGCTTTGACCGCTTTGGTGAAGTCCCTGTACTCGCGCTTGAGAGTATGGAAATGGGTTTCGTCCGCCAAGGCTTGTTTTTGGGACTGAGAGAGAGGTGGAGAGGACGGGTCGGCCTTTGCGAGGCGATTGAGCTTGCGGTTATGCTTTTGAATTTCTTTCTTGCGGATGGTGTGGACTATCTTGGGAGTTGGGTAGACGCCTCCATTGTTGAGCCTGCGTTTGATTTTATCAGTGTCTGGTTCGAATTTGGTATGAGGGAGTTGAGGGAGGGATCCTTGCAGAGCTTCCATGGCTGAAGTTGTGACTCTATGAAAGTGTAGCGAGTTGTGAGCGTTTAGGCGCTAAGGTTTTTGTGAGCGGTTTGGACAGCACCGATGCTTTTTGACCGTTTATACAACATGGCGCCAACTTGGCTTACATGTCAGCAAACAAATGAGTCCACCATGCCACATCACCAGGCTCAGACGGATTCTTCAACGGAGTTGACTGACGTGGCTTAAACGGAGAGTTTTTCAATACCTAAATTGAAATTCGAATCATAATTCGAGGAGCAAAACAATAACTAAGCCATAAGAACTTGTAGCAGAAATGATCCACATTGGGCTCGTTTGGTACACAGGATTGGCTTGGACTGGCTTGGACTAAATTTAGTACCATGTTTGTTTTATCTAATCCTAGTCTTAGATGGGATTGCTAATACCGGGCCCACCAAAAACACCTCCTTAGGAGGGGACTACTAATCCCATGTGGAAAGGGAGGATTAGCTAGTCCTAATGATGACCAATGTATAAAATGCATATATTATATTGTAAAATTAATAACATATATTATTATTATTAAACTTACTTACACATATACTATAATGTACATATATACATGTATATACACATAAATATATCATATATGTATATATGTATATATATACATACACATATATACATATATAATATATATAATATACATATACATATATACATGTATATTATTATTATAATATACCCATATACACATATACATATTAATATTATAATAATAGCATACGTGTATATATGTAATATATATTATAATATAATATACATATATTATATATATAATATAGCATACGTGTATATATATATATATAATATACATATATATATATGTATATTATATATATATATATACATGTATATACATGTATATATATACATGTATATGTATATTATATACATATACATGTATATATGTATATTACAATATATATAATATATTATAAAATACATATATATATATATATATATATTATAAAATACATATATATATTATAAAATACATATATATATATATATGTATGTATTATACCCATGTATATATTATAATATACATATATACACCTATATACACATATATTATATATGTATAATGTATGTATATATATATATATATATATATATATATATATATATACATATGTTTATATTATTTATAATATACATATATACATGTATATACACATACATGTCACATATATTATAAAATACATATGTACACATACATAATATATGTATTTATACATATATACATATACATAGATAGTTTTGAAATAAAAAATAAAAAATCTAGTCCTAGTCCAAGCGTACACCAAACGCAGGATAAGTGTTATCCAACTTAGACCAAGCCAAGCCAAGCCAAGCCAAGCCAAGACAGTCCCGTGTACCAAACGAGCCCAGTTTATGGTCGTACACTACATATTTTTTTTATTTTTTATTTTTCTAGCTAAGCGATATTCTAAACTATTTTAATGTAGGAGAGAATCAAATTTGAATCCATGGCCAACTAACCTAACCCACGTTTACTACTACATAATATATTGTGTTTCTCTACTTAATTTTATATTAAACGTTCGATTTGTTCACCTATTTGACTTAGTGCCATTGTGCCATATAAACATAAGATACTTTTTTGGAGGGTAAATAAGCCCACAGATAAAAACAGGAGCAATTCAGTTTTAATTTTTCAGTCCTACTCACGGAAATAGCTTTTGTATTGTTTTATTAATATACATCATTTGTAGCTGGTTTTCCCATGTATCTCCAAACCATTCAAGCAGCCATAGACCGTAGAATACAAATTACAATAAAACTCTGGCAATTTCAATAAAAAATAAAATCCTCTTATCGATGCACATGGTGCGGTTTAACTTTCAACACGCATAAACGAAAATGCTAGTCTCAAACTTCCATGAATTCCAATATGTGAATGGAGGCAGATGCCTGGGGGAGGAGGGGAGACTAAGAGCACCAAAACAACCCCAGAGTCTGCAATTAGAAATGATACAGTAAAATATAGAGTACAACAACAAAAATAATCAGTAAACAAGTTAGACAAGTTGAAGCCCACCAACAACAACCAATCCATACATGAATCCTTTATAAAAATAATTATATCACACACAGATCAAAGGCAGAGAAGCAAACCCTCTAAGCTTTCAGACCAAAAAAAGAAGAAGAAGAAGAAAAACCCTCTCAGCTTTTTGATTTGGAATGCTTTACAAGCCAATCGATAACTGAGTCAATGTTGGTTGAGTTCTTGCATGAGATCATGAAGCAGCAAACTTCTCTATCAGTAATTGACTTCAGTCCCCTGCACAGCACAATTCCATTATCAGTACCAAAACAACATGTCTTCTTTTCCTTTTTGATCGGGAGGTATACGAAAATACATGCCGCAAACAAGTTTAGTGAAAAAGGTTTCAATAACAAAAGCATTATGTGCCTTACATTTCATCAGTCAAAGCCTGTTTACTCAGAGCCCCCGGCTTGTCAATCTTGTTGCCCAGGACCAGCAACGGGATCCCGCTTAGTGAGCTTTTGCTCAGCAAATCATGAAGTTCACTTTTTGAGACGCTCAAGTTATCAGGATCCGCTGCATCAACAACATAACTGCAGCAAACAAGAGGTTGGAAAACTTTTAGTCTTCATAATACAAGGATTATTTCAACTGAATCATTAGTCAATGTATTGTTTTGAGTCTTTTGACACTTGAACTATCGACACACATGAGGCCATTAACCAGAACTTTAGACTATCAGCTAAAGCTTTTGACAAACACAAGAAAAGATTAAACAGTATAACAGCAGTTACAAGCAAGCAACCAACGCAGGAGAGGCAATATTTAAGCATGAGAAAGGAGGCGAAGGGGAAGGAGGGAAGAACGGCAGCAGCAACAAAGACAGCAACCCATTGAAACTCATAACTAGTGACAATATAGTTTAAGCCCACAATTCCCAACAGATATTCGTGACTTCCTTATCATCGTATCACTGCTCATGCTTGACATTATTGAATGAGACATCTAGCGTACTAAACAAGCAATCCGAACTGGTAACACAAAAGAGAACATCAGCTTATAAGAAAATGAAGGTTCGGGGACAAGGTATGCAATTTTAACACAAACATGAAAAAGGCCATCCCATCATCAATCTTTTGATTTGGAAATTTTTTCCACAAATAAAGTTTATGCTCATTTAGAGAGTTCTCCAAAAGTAAAGTCAATTGAGATGGGAAATTGGTTCATACACTATAGCCGAAACGGCACGACAGTATCGCTCCCACATGCTACGGAACCTGGGTTGACCTCCGAGATCCCACAACTTTATCGTAACATTCCCTTTGGTTACCTTCTTCATATTGAATCCTACCTGAAAATTGAATTGCATGACCACACTGTCATTAATTAATTCAATTAATCATAGAATCTCTTCATAAGTGGTACAAGCATTTGGTGAAAGAACATTGGTTAATTGCAATTACAACTCTTTCGAAAACATTACTCACCGTAGGAATCATGTCTTCGCTGTATCCGCCCGTCTAAGAAAAAAAATCCATTTCAACACATCAGCCCAAACAAGTAGACAACTAGGAAAGAAACATTAATCCAAAGTAATTGTGCTTATTTACTTACTGCAACAACATTTACAAGAGAAGTCTTTCCAGCATTCTGAAGTCCTATCAAAGATAGCTCCATTTCCTGCTTGAAAAAGAGGCTGTAATCACATGCAATAACGTAAGTGTAGGCAGTGTGAATCACTGATACATTGAGGTAAGACAAACAAATTTAAATATAGAACACACAATGTTTCCAGAAATTTATACATAATCGCACAAAAGGGTATTTATATGGAGAGAGAGAGTTTTATACTTATCAAGCATTTGGTAGGTATATAGTGATATTATTCAACGCACATGATATTGCTAAATCCAAAAAAGCTCTAATTTCTATCATTCTGCAACATCAGAAATCCAACTGTCTTTTCCCTATACCAATCCTTTAGCAGCTAAATTCAAGCATCTGTCTCAAATTCTGGAAACTATAATTGCCTCAATGCCAAAAAGCAGCATAAAGCACATTAACATCCTCTACAATAACCATCACGATGCTTCAAGCATATTTCTACAAAACTTGGTACCTATTTCAGCTCTGTAATTCAAACCAAGGCAAAAATATATATATACACAAATAAACAGCAATCATTCCTAGGCTCCAAGCCAAAAGACACAATCCAGAATATACAGTATCAAAAGGGAAAATTTTGAGCAGAAATAGCAAAAGGGAAGCAAACCCACAAGTAAAAACTTTTCAAATATCCGTTTGGTTATCAAAAGACATTGACAGAATTCCCGCCGGGGGGGGGGGGTGTTGGTGGTGGGGGGAACAAAAGGCTTGGTAAAAACTAAAAAAGAGCAAAAGGAGCCAATTTTCAGCTTCTTTCTTTTGGGTTTCCTTTCCCATCATCTCTTTACAAAAACCAAAGCCAATAAGAATTCAAGCCAAATAAATTAACATATTGAAATCAAAGTTTCATTCAAAATTGCTACTTTTAAACCCAAGCACAAGGATAAGCTAGAGCAAAGTCCAAATTCCCGAGACAAATGTATGAAAACTGGATCACATAACAACCCAAAAAGATTGAAAATTGAAGAAAGAGAGGGAGGAGCTAACCTACGGAGCCAGTTGAGAAAAGCTTCCCACAAACCCATTAACGATGAATCTTTGAATTCGCCCAGAGAGATAATAGACTGAGAGAGAGAGAGAGAGAGAGATCTATAAACACACACACTCAGCCTTTATATTATTGGGAAGCTTTCCCTCCCTGGTTTGGTTTTCCTTCCTTTCTACCAATCCCACTTTTTCATAAATACAAATTATATGATTGCTCTGTCCCCTCTGTCTTTGTTTTCTATCCGAATTCCAAATTTAATTCTACCCGGTACCCCAATGAATGAATCTGTGAGAATTTGCTTGTCTAGTGTACAGTGAGATCTTGGCCGTCTAGATATGAAGTGGGACCCGATTGTACGGACGGACGAGATTGATTTAAGACTGGCCAATCGGTGGCCGTACGTGCCGGTTACGAGGACCAATCAGATGAAGATTCCACGAAGGGTTTTACTAACCGTGCTGTCGGTAGTTGCGAGTGAATAATACGGACCAATGGGAAGGTGGCTTGGTTTGACGTGGCGAAATATTAGTGGATGTAAAGCCGGTTGTTCAGCATATAACTGTTGTTATATATATATGCGCGGGCCGATGTCGAGGAAGTTTCGAGTGGCAGAGAGAGGCAAATAGGCCACCCGGTTCAGTTGTCTTGTATGTGTTGGGTTTTGGGACTATACTTACGGCTCAAAGCACAGCAGGTACTGAGAGCCCATTGTTTTGGGATTCATCATCCAGGCCATATAGTTGCTGTCGATGTTATTTTCCTTTTAATACAGCTGCCAATTTTTCTTCTTCTTCTTTTTTTCTTCTCATTTTTGTTTGCAATTGAAAACTTCATCAATAAAAGGCTTATTTACTGTAGGACCCCCTGAAACTTCGGTCAAATCTCACTTAATCATCATAAAGTTAAAATGACCCACTTAACCCCATTGACCGTGGGTTTGTGTTCCACTTTCTCCATACCGTTAACGCCATCCAAAACTATGTCAAATATGATGACGTGGCATGGGCTTTTTGGTAATTTCATCCATATGTTCCCTTTTAAAATAATTTAAAGAAAATTTTATAAGAGGTTAAATTAAAATAAAAATTAACACCACCACCACCCCATTAGCAAACCCAACCGCACTAGCCCACCCCAAATTCAAGCCCTATCACCATCGCAATCTAATCTCAACCATCGACGCCCAACTTCAAGAACAAGCAAGAATCAAGGGGCATATAATCCAAATATGCCGCCCCTCAATCTCTCTCTTTTTAACTTTTCTTCACAACCTCTCAATCTCCTCTTTTGGACTATGGTGAGGGGCCTACGTTGTTGAGTTGTGGGGATGGGTCACCTGTGATGGGAAAAAGAGATGAAGAGGAAGGGATGGTGCTGCCCCATCTCTCCTATTTCGCTCCCACTTCTCCCTTAATTGACATGCTAATCTCCTAAAAGGAGATAGCATAGATATGAGGTTTTTTGCTTTTGGGTTCTGGGTATTCATGGGTTTTGATCCATTTGTTGTGTGGCGAATTGGTTGTGTATTGGGGTATGCTGTGAATGATTGGGCGGGTTGATGGTGGGGATGAAGTTCAACTTCAAGGTGATGTGGGCAGCTTGGGAAAGATTGGGGGAGATGGTGGCTGTAGGGAAGAAGGTCGGGGCTATGATGCCATTTTTTTTCCTTACTAATACTTTAATTTTTAAAATTTTTGTTTCTTTTTTCTTTTGGATTTTTGAATTTTTATTGTTGTGGCATTTACCATAATGACCCTGCAACGTCAGCTTTTTTGATGGTTTTTTGGATGGCGTTAACGGTGGGGGGAAAGTGGAACACAAAACCATGGTTAAGAGGGTTAAGTGGGTCATTTTAACTTTGGGGGGTTAAGTGAGATTTGACCGCAGTTTCAGGGGGTGCTACAGTAAATAAGCCTTAAGAAAATAGATCTCAAATCATCACATAAAAAGGAGACAATAGAACAAATATATAATGAGTAAGTTAGAATGTTGTTTTAATAACAAGGGTCGAGGATTCAAATTTATAACTTTTCCAATATTTAAAAGAGAAGTAACATTAAATTAGAAATTGGTTGATGATAGATAAGATTGACAAAAACTGAATTTTGTTCAAGCAGAGGCCCACCACAAAAGTAGGGAAACAATGGCTCAATAAAACAAGCCAAACTGCTAATTCAAAGAGATAAGAGCATGTTTGATTCACATAATGAATTTTTTGGAGATAAAACTCTCATATCTAATTCAAAGAGATAAGAATGGAAGATTTTCATTTTCATGTCTGGAATGCCGGAAAATAGGATTCTCATTCCCATATTTAGTTTGCACAATGTAGGAATTAAAATTTGTTTGTACCATATCTGACCCTCCACTCGTACAACGACACGTGGATCTCATAAACTCGCCCAAGCACCCAAGGCCTCGGACAATCGGCATATGCTACTGATGATATTGTCTCAAAGCAGCAAAAGATCATTACAAGCCGGACACAACCTACAATCGGTATCCCCTACCGATTCTGCAGAATCAACCTCGAAGCACCCGCCTGAAATATCTAAGGACTCGTGTCAACCTCATAGGGCCCTCCCACGAGTCCCACATCGAAAATGAGCACTAAGAGCATACTAAATGCCCTCTATAAATATGCCCCTCCCACTACAATACAGGGGTAAGACTTTTCAGCTTGACTTTTATACTTCTATATGGTCAACAGCAAGAGCTCTTAAAACAACAAACTTACTTCAGCATCGGAGGGTCTTAGGCTAGTTCCACACCGGTTCCATAGACCTTACGAGTCTCGACTTCTTTCTATTCAGGATCAGCATCCAAGGACAGGAAGAATCGGCATCCAATATTCAATCGATCTCTTGATCGTCCATCCCATTTGTAAGTTGCACTCATCTCTATCTATTCAAGATTTAGCGCCAACAGATTGGCGCCGTCTGTGGGAATCGCTTATCGATCAACCCATATCTCAAAACAAAGAACTCTGAGACCAAAAAATGAATCCATCTTCGGCCCTCCCTACCGATGGCCCCATCCTCGGCCTCGTTGGCGAGCCAAATCCAACTCCCTTGCTTCAGACACCTGCTCGACCGACCACCCTGGAGGCTCGCATGGAGACCCTACAGCAGGATATGGCAAGAATGCAGGAGCACAACAATGTTCTCGCCTCCAAACTGGATGACACCCAGAGGCAACTGCATCAACAACAAACACTCTCCGCCCAGTTGCAGAACGACCGGGAACCAACCACACAGCTTCGGCAGGAGAAATCGTTTAAAAGCGTACGGAAGCCCACTTTCCAGGATAGAGGGAAGCAGCAGGCCGCGAACGGACCAACTATCTCCCGAAGACTGTTCGTGCCCACTCCGAAGGAACGCCATCCCGAATATCGCGTTTATTCTGATTGCCGCGAGAGGATCAACGATCGGCGCAGGGAACGGCAGTCATCGCCCATCCAGGTCCGGGCGAAGCTAGACGATCCACGCCTGGAGGTACTTGGACCAAAATCCCCCTTACGCCAGAGGTACGGTGCGATCGGCCTGGAAGAGACGGACGAATCAGATTATGTTCCAACATCCCCAGGAACCACAATCTCATCAGCAGGGCCCTCTGCATGACGCCACAGCCACTGATCAAACCAAGACAACGATCGGCGAAAAGGAAATTACGAGAGAAGCCCCAGCCGAACGGCAGACCAAGGAAGGCGAGGTCACAATACTGACCAACGCACAGGGAACCGAGCGGTCGAACCCTTTGGTGACGATCTTCCATCTACCGATCCGACTATTCGTCTCCTCCTACAGAAGATGACTCGCATCGAGAAGGAGCAAGACCAGGCTCGGACACCAACATGGGGAACGGTACAGCCAGGGCCGTTCACCAATCGAATCCGGACATTCAGACACGAGAAGGAGGTCCAAGCACTCCGCATATCGTTCTATTCGGGGGTCGAAGATCCCGTTACCCACATTCATACCTTCCAATCAGCTCTGGGTTGCAAAGGACTGACGGACGAAGGCCAATGTTTGCTATTCCCCTCCACCCTGACCGGAGCCACTCTGAATTGGTTCTATCGGATGGAGCCAGACACGGTCGACAATTTCAATCAGTTGAAGCAAACCTTCCTCAACCATTTTATGATTCAGACCGATCGCCTATATTCCGCCGATGATCTATATACCGTTCGGCAGCAAGACGATGAGCCGTTGAGGGAATATGCGGCTAGGTTCAGCCATGAGTACTCCAGATGTCCGGAAACTGACGACAGGGCGGCCTTCGGTCGTCTCAGTTTCGTTATTTGGTCCACAGCAGCAACTGGACCACCTACTCCGAATTAATGAAACAGGCGGCTATCCACGCCAAGGCTGAGCATTTCAACTCAAAGGGATCGGCTTCGACCCCAATAAACAAAACGGCGTTGACCGATCAGCCTCCAACGCAGAACTACGACCGATTTCCGATCGACCGATCGGCAAACCAGGCCCCCTACCGAACGGCACCCCCTGTCCCTGCTTTTTCCACTCAGCGAAACAAGCGGAAGGACAACTTCCGGGAACGGCAGGACAACAACAAGAAGGGCAACCACAAGGGGAATCGGCCAGACGAAATCTTCACTTTGCTCAACACCACCTATGAGCAAGTTCTCCTGACCGAAGGGGATATGATACCGAAGCCGAACAATCGGAAACTCCCTCGCCAGAGCGAAAAAGACACCGGTGTCTTCTGCCGGTACCACCAATACAACGGCCATGATACGGAATCATGCATCGCGCTGCGCAAAATCGTTGAACGCCTCATCAATGACGGAAAGCTGGATCAGTATTTAAACACCAAGCCAGCAACGGATAACTCATTGAATCGGCAGATCAATATGATCAGTGGAGGGGCGCCTATTGCCGAAGCCAGCAACCGATCCGTTAAAAACTACGTTCGTGCCGTACGGCATCCACAGATCCTCAGCGTGGCGGGAGGACGCAATGACAAAATTCAACGAAACGGTTGGGAACCTATCACCTTTTCTGAAGAAGAAGAGCGAGGCATCATCTTCCCCCACTCTGATCCTATGATCATACAGGCTGATATATCGGATTTCGACGTAGGTCGAATCCTCATCGACACCGGCAGTTCGGTCATCGTGCTATTCGCCGACGCTTTCAACGCCCTCGGCGTGGACCCTCGGCATCTAAACAAGGATATCACCCCTCTCCTGAGCTTCTCTGGCGACGTGGTTGAACCAATCGGCAGTGTCCAGCTCCCGTTCGCCGTCGGTACCATCCCCAGACGAACGGTCCTCTACACTCATTTTCTAGTGGTCGACTGCCCAACGGCATACAACGCTATCATCGGCAGGACGGCGCTCACAAAAATGAAGGCCATGCTGTCACCACACATGCTCCTCCTCAAGTTCCCCACACACGCTGGCGTCGGCCAAGTGCGAGGGGACCAATTGAGTGCACGGATGTGTTACGTTTCGGCAACCAAGGAATCGGCAAGGGCTGCGCTTCGCGAAACATACTCGGTCGCCACCAGCTTGGGCGTACCGAACGGCAGGGGGACGGACAAACCAGACGACCCCCGAGATGAGGCTGTAACCCCGCAAGCGCAACCCGCCGAAGATTTAGAATCAGTCACCCTCTCCAAAGCACAACCGGACAGACAAGTTCGAATCGGTACAACCTTGAGTCCGGCACTGAGGGCCGATTTTGTCACCTTCCTGCAAACCAATGCAGAAGTCTTCGCCTGGTCATACGACGATATGCCCGGCATCGCCCCGAGTGTCATCAGCCACAAGCTCAGCATCTGCTCCACTTTCAAACCCATCAGGCAGAAACGGCGGGCCTACGATGCCGAACGGTATGAGGCAATGAGGCTCGAAGTAGACAAACTGAAGACCATCGGCTTCATCCAGGAAGTAACCTACCCAATTTGGCTGGCAAATTCGGTTTTAGTCAAAAAATCAAACGGCGCCTGGAGAATGTGTCAAGACTATACCGATTTAAACAAGGCTTGCCCAAAGGACAGCTTTCCTCTGCCACGGATCGATCAGATGGTGGATGCCACGGCAGGCCATGAACTTCTCAGCTTCATGGATGCATACTCAGGCTACAACCAAATATTCATGAGCCCTACCGATCGCGAACACACGGCATTCATCACCGACAAGGGACTTTACAGCTACAACGTCATGCCGTTCGGCCTGAAGAACGCTGGGGCGACATACCAGCGATTGGTCAACAAAATTTTTTCCGACCTCATTGGCACCTCGATGGAAGTCTATGTGGACGATATGCTGGTCAAGAGCAGAACGGCCGATTCTCATCTCCACAACCTTTCGCTCATGTTCGGCGTCTTAAAAAAGTACAACATGCGCCTCAACCCGAGCAAGTGTGCCTTCGGCGTTTCCTCGGGCAAATTTCTCGGCTTCATGATCAGCCAACGAGGAATCGAGGCCAACCCTGAAAAAATCAAGGCATTACTCGACATGCAGGTCCCGAAGACACAAAAGGACATTCAGAGTCTGACTGGGCGTGTCGCCGCCCTAGCCCGGTTCATCTCCAAGGCTACCGATCGGTGCGCTCCATTCTTCAAAGCCCTCAAAGGAAGCAAACGGCAGATTGTCTGGACTGCCGAATGCGATCGCGCCTTCCAAGATCTTAAGGCCTACATGAGCAGAGCACCCCTATTATCCACTCCTCTCCCTGGCGAAGAACTCATCCTCTACCTCTCGGTTTCGGCAACGGCACTTAGCTCTGTGCTCATTCGCAAGCCGAACGGCATCGAACTCCCCATTTTCTACATTAGCCATGCTTTGCAAGACGCTGAGATTCGGTACCCCGAGCTCGAAAAACTCGCCTACGCTCTCGTCCTTTCAGCACGCAAGCTTCGGCCATACTTTCAGGCTCACAGTGTTACCGTCCTCACCAATCAGCCTCTGCGCCAGATACTCCAGAGACCGGAGACATCCGGTCGGCTAGTCAAATGGGCCATCGAGCTCGGCGAATTCGACATCCGCTACCACCCTCGTCCTGCTGAGAAGGGACAGGCTGTAGCCGATTTCATCTCTGAGTTAACCGCGTCCGAGGGGCCAGTTCCGAAGGACGCCGCATCCAATTCATCTTCGACGGTACCAGTCGCTCACCCGACCGAAGGAATCTTTAATCCGTCAATTCCACTTTGGACTCTCTACGTGGACGGTTCGTCCAACCGACAGGGCAGCGGAGCCGGCTTGGTACTCAAGGCCCCTGACCAGACAACCATCGAATATGCCATCCGATTCCAATTCCGGACTTCCAACAACGAAGCCGAATATGAAGCTCTGTTGGCAGGCCTTCGGCTCGCTAAAGAAATGGGCGCTCAGCAACTCAGGATCTGTAGCGACTCACAACTTGTCGTGAACCAGATACTGACTGAATTTGAAGCTAAGGACACTTCGATGGTTGCCTACTTGACACACGCTCGCCGATTGCTGCACCACTTCACTGCGTACCAAGTTCAACAGATCCCCAGATCCGAGAACAGCCACGCCGATGCTCTATCACGCCTTGCATCAGCGATCGACGACAACATAGGGCGCCATGTGCCGATCGAGGTCCTCACTCGGCGCAGTACCACCGACCTCGAAGTACATGCCGTTCGGCAGGATCCAAGTTGGATGGATCCTATCCACGCCTACCTCGCCAACGGCACGTTGCCTGACACCAAACCTGAAGCAACGACTATCCGCCGCCGATCGGCACGATACCTCCTTCTGAATCAGATTCTCTATCGGCGTGGTCACTCCTTACCATTGCTTCGGTGCATGACCCCGCAGCAGGGAAACTACGTCCTACGAGAGATTCACGAGGGGGCCTGTGGGGACCATTCTAGGGCTAGATCATTGGCTTTCAAGACCATTCGGCAAGGGTACTACTGGCCGACTCTCCATGCCGATGCCACCACCCTGGTCCACAAGTGCGATCAATGCCAGCGTTTCGGCTCCGTTCCAAAGCTTCCTGCCGAACCACTCTCTCCGATTGTTAGCCCATGGCCCTTTGCCCAATGGGGTTTAGATCTTATCGGCCCTATGCCCCAGGGCAAGGGACAGGTCAAATTCGCCATCGTCGCCGTCGACTACTTTACCAAGTGGACCGAAGCCGAAGCTTTGGCAACAATCACTGCAGCCAGGGTTGAACATTTCGTATGGAAGAATATCATTTGTCGATTCGGCCTCCCGAACGCAATAATCACCGACAACGGAAAACAATTCGACTCCTCTCAGTTCCGGCACCTATGCCACCGATTTGGCATCAACCTGTTCTTCGCCTCCCCAGCACATCCACAGTCGAACGGCCAAGTCGAAGCCATCAACAAGATCATCAAGAAGACGCTGAAGAAAAAGCTTGGGACAGCTAAAGGAGCATGGCCCGATCTCTTTCCGGAAGCGCTATGGGCCATCAATACCTCCTACCGACGGTCGACTGGCGAGACGCCATTTTCCCTTGCCTTCGGTTCCGAAGCCGTTGTTCCAGTCGAGATCAACGCACCCTCGTGCCGAACGGCATCTTACGAGCCAGAGCAAAACGAAGCCCAGCTCACTCTCAACCTGGACCTCATTGAGGAACACCATTCCCAGGTGTTCGGTTCATTTTTACACATGATTTTTCATGTTATTCACCCACTATTTTGAGTTAGTTCTTGACATTTTATAGCTTTTTACTTCTTTTTTGTGTTTTAATAGGTTTTACTTTGGTTTGTATGAAAATGAGCTAAAAGTGCATTATTTGATATAAATTCTGTTTTTGTTCATTTTCGTAGGTCAACTTCGTGGCCTTGGATCAGCATGTTCCGGTCCTTGGATGAGGTGATGATCTTCATAAGACTTGTTCCAATGGATGTTGACTACAACATATCCAAATTTGAGCTCCATTGGATAAGTATTGCCTATCCAACCAATCCAGCATGTTACCACAGCTCTGGAAATCCGAGTTGGCCAGTTTTCACCTCCACTTAGTGTGATCTTACTTCTACTTGTTACCATGCCTTTCGTAACAATATTTTACTTTAGTTAAGTGGAATTTTCTGAGAGTATATTTGTGAGGACAAAACTTCATCATGAGAGGAGACAAGAAAACAAAGGCAAAAGTGTGCCATGATGAAAAGGAGGAGAGAGAGGAGCATAAAGAAGAAGTCAAAGGGCAATCTGATTTGGGGGAGCTTTGCAACGGGAGAGAGAGGCGATTCCATCATTCTACACATTGAGAGCAGATTTTGGAGAGCTTGGAGCTAAGAGAAAGCCAAGGTGCAGCCAAGAAAAGTGGAGAAGAAGACTTCCACCATTGATGATCTTGAAGCTTTCATCATTTTCTGAAAATCTGTAAACTCTTTCTAATTTTATTTTGAGTTTGTATTTGGAATAAGTATGAGCAACTAAACTCCATAGCTAGGGCTTAGGTTGAAGCCCTAAACATGATTACCTTATTGTTTTGATGCTTGAGTGTATGAATTTCTAAATATTGTTGATGAATTCCAATTCACCAAATTAATCTATCCTTGATGTGTGTTTTTCCTTGGTTGGCCATCTTTGAAAGCATGCCTCTTGAGATTGTTGGGATTATGTGTATCTTCATGTTTTCCTAAGCAATAGATGGATGGAGTAAGAACCATCCATGTGAATTGGTTTCTTGAATACCTAATGTAAACACCATGCTATTAGGATTCTTGTGATGTTCATATTCTCTTTGAACTTAATGGGTTTTCCTTGTAATCGAATCGAAGTACGAACCATACCTAGGTTTGGTTATGAGGAGAGCACAAGTATTGTAGCACGAACCATGCACTTTACGTATATTAGAGAGAATCAATGCGTCTTGAGCCACGACCCATGGTCTTGATTGCGAACATCTTCATCAACACGTTTAGAGAGTTCATCACTTGAGTATTCATGAACTTTGGTAGAATTGTTTAGGGTGGATTCCGAAACCCTAGTGTGTGTTACATTTTAATTTCACATCTTGATAATTCATCTATGCCATTCTTGTTAAATTCAAAGTCCATTTACTTTCATGCAATAGAAATAGATCACTTGAAACAAATCAAAACCCCCCCCCAATGTGTGTGTGAGTTGTGAGTTCGACACGTGGTGTGTATTTGATACTGAATTTTATTTGTTTCCGTAATTGTTTTGGACTTTTGGTCCGCGTTGTGTTCTTGCATTTTCTGTTCTGAATCCAACCGTATAAAGAACGTGAATTTTCGACGTACGGTTGGAAAGTTATAGGCAAAACACTGGACAGAGGTCGAAACTGAAAAACAGAGAAACGAATATGCCCAAAAACGACCGGTCGTTACTGTTCACGACCGGTCGCTCATCACACGTTTATTGAAATTTCGACTCTGCCGAAAAACGACCGGTTGTCACTGTTCACGCGACCGGTCGTCACTGTTTACTGTTCACGGCACTGTTCACAGGTGATAAACAGGTGATAAAATGGCGATAGAAAATGCTGTTTGTGTTTTTCTTTAGTTTTCTTGTGTTGTTTCAATTCTTTTGCACTTCTTTACTTATTTTTAGTTTCCATTTTGCATTTGCGTATTTGTGGTGTGTCAATTAAGTGTTCTTTACGTACTCAAATTAGAACTTATAGGGAGCCGACAAGTTCTTCGTGGGATCGACCCCGTACTTGTATAATCTATACTTCAATAGACTCGTGCACTTGCGGGTATTTTTAATTGGTTGTTTGCACATTAATTTGTGTCCTCTTAGGAATGCAACACCAGGCTCAGCTTCGGAGTGCCGCCTACAAACAACGGACTTCCCGCTACTACGACTCGCGCTTCAGACGCCGATCGTTTAAAGTAGGGGACTGGGTACTACGCAAAATCTCCCTCGCCACCAAGGACTCCAACGACGGCACCCTTGGTCCATCTTGGGAAGGTCCTTACGAAGTTGTCACCATCTGCCGCCCAGGCACTTACCGTTTGCGAGGTACCGATGGTCAAACCCTCGGCCACCCTTGGAATGTAGAACATCTCAAATATTACTACAAGTGAACGCCCCTTCGGTCATCACCTTTGTACACAAAGGTCATACCTTCGGTCGTCACCTTCGGTCATCCACTTTTGTAATCGGTTTAATTTGGAACTCCCTATTCTATACATACGGCACTACCATTCAGCAATATTATATCAAACATATTCTACATACGACATGCACACATACAGAATTAAGGGACATAGCACATTAACCCGAAACAAACTGAACATTGATAAATAAAAGGCCACAGAAGGGCCATCTGTCTTTACAATACGCCATTCGGCACGCTCAAAAATGTTAAAAACAAAAAGTCTACGAGGTGGGTGGATCGGCTTCGGTCGCTACAACATCGGCATCAGCTGACGCAGGCACAGGATCAGTCGACGGCTCGGCAGTAGACGCAACGGCAGCCCTCGGCCCGGGATGACCTTCTTCCTCCCCACTGCTTGAATCGGTGTCGTCGGTTTCCTCGGCCTCGGCATCCTCGCCCTTGTAGGCCTCCACCATCTCTTCGGTCACCCCTTCCGGCAGCGGTGGTGGATCCCGGAGGAAGTTCAGGTTCAGCTTCTTGTCAGCATTGTACCGTTTGACTCGATAGAGAAAGTCGTCACATTGCTCCATGACCTCTCTATCCACCAAACGCGTAAACTCCTCCGACGATCGGTAGTCCACAACGGCCTTCGCCTTCTCCTCTACCAGCTCCCTGGCATGCGACCGCTCGGCCGCATCCATCGCCACCTCTACCGCTGCCTTCGCCTCAAGGGCAGCCACCACGTCCAGCTCGGTCGCCACCAGCTTCGACGTCAGCTCAGCAATTTTGGCCGCATTCTCCTCGGCACGCTGGTCCGCCTCCTGCAGCATCTTTCCGGCATCAGCGATCTTCGAACGGCCCTCTTCAAATCTCTTTTGGTACCGTTCGGCAGCATTCACAGCTCGCTTCGCGCAGAGCCACATGTCCATATTAGCCTGCCACACCAACGGACACATTAATACATGCCGAATCAAAGTATCCTTAAGCTATAAATCCTACACTTACCGCTGCTTGGAGACGGAAGGCCCGACCGGTTTGTTCACGCAACGTCTTCGTTGACAGTTGCTCCAGCTCAGCCAGCTCCATCTGGGCACCGTCAATCATACAGTTGATGAACGGCACAGCCTTCCGAGGACACGCGATGTTAACCGGTCCCTCCTCCCCCTCCACCTCATCATCAGGGATCAACACCGATGTCCCCTCGTTCGGGCCCCTTGGCCGTTTCGGCAACGGCGTCACATCGATGGGACCCTCGATCTGCCGTTTGCCCGTCATTTGGAGGTGGGCCTCCCGAACGACCTCTGCCTCCGCCGCCCTCTTCTCCCTCCGGCGGTCAGCCACCGTCTGCTCATCAGCCGACGTCCCTCCCGCTGGCCCTGCCGTCTTTCTCTTCTTCGGCCCGGGGGACTGAACCTTCTTCGTCTTTGGCGCCCCTTGCCCCTCCAGACGCCTCCTCGTCGCCTCGCTCATAGGCCTCCCTCCTGCCACTGCAAAACAGAAAAAGCACGAAGTCAGAAAGGAAACGGCAGCATCGGGAAATCGAAAACACCGACCTTGCCGAACAGCATCTCTTACTTTGCCTTTTTTCTTCTTCCTCTTCCTCCTTCACCCTCCGATCGTGTTCGGCCCTACCGATCAGGCCTGCCTTGAACAGATTCCGGAAGTAGAGCAGCTCCTTACAAAACCGATCTTCTTCGGCAATCTTCGCTCTCACCCTATCGATTGCTTCAATCTCTCTGATCGGTGCGGCCGGCCGTTTCAAGGACACTGAAACCAAAATACCAACGGTCAGTACCACCAAAAAAAAAAAAAAAAAAAAAAAAAAAAAACCACTATTAACCCTGCCGAACGGCAGGTTCTACCCTACCGACTGTCTGGAAGGACGTAGGAATCCTCCTATCAACGATAACTCCGGGTGCCGATTCCCAATCACCGGAGACAATCACTCGACGCTTGCGCCACGTCTTTTGAGAGCTCGGCACCCCCACCACAAAGTGCCCACGCTGCCCTGCCGAGAGACAGTTGGACTGAACCCACCCTCCATGATCGGCACTCTTCGCCCTCGTCACACTATACAGCTGGGCGAACTGTTCGTAGCTTGGCTCCCCCTCACCGGCCAAGCTGAACGCCGTGATCGTCCCGAGCAGCGTAATCCAAAAATTTGGGTTATACTGCCCTGGCGCATAACCGATCGCCGCCAGGATCTTCTGCACCGAATGCTTTAACGGCAGCCGAAGGCCATGCTTAAACACATCCGCGAAGAAGACCACCCCCTTGTCATTGTCACTAAGCGACTCTAAGGGCTCCGGAATTCGCATCCTTACCGATTCCGGAATGTTGTACTCCGACCGAATCTTCGCCAACTCGGATTCGGTCAGTGTGTTCGGCTCTAAGTCATCTACTCCGAACACAGGTTCCGTGGGCTTCGCCATCGGGATCCGTTGCCTACCCCTGACGACCCTCAGCACCCCTTCCCCTGGAACGGCAACAGAGACACCACCCCCATCGGCCTCACGACCCGAGGTCGAAGGCTCATCACCCCCAGGCACCCTCGTTGAAGTATCCCCAGCCTCGGCACGCCCTCCTGCCCCCTCCACTATCTCACAGCTCGAAGAGCTCGCAGATTCAGAACTCCCACTCTCTTCGGCAGAACTCCCCGAGGACGACTCATCCTCGTATGCCCTCGGACTACGCCTACGCTCGGATTCGGTATCTGACATCTACAAACAACACACGAACGTACACTAAGGGCTGTGCTAGAATCCAAATCCTATTCTACCTCCTAAAAACACTACGTTCATACGTGTTCATGCGTGTTCATGCTTGTTCATACATTGTTCAAACATAAATTCTTGCAATTTAACACTTTGATCCATGGGAATACGAAAACACGGCAACATACCTTGTTTGCACGGTGGCTCAAGTTCGCCGGAAATCGCCTCCGCCTTGTTTAAACTTGCCGGAAATCGCCTGCTCAGCCTTAGCACGGTTGCCGGAAATCGCCTCTCACAAGCTCTCTTTGCTCTCAAAATTTCCAAGTATTTGTACTCTCGTCTTCTCCTCACATTTATAAGGCCGATTTAGCATCGGGAAGCGAAGCGACGCATCGGGATACGAAACGACGCGGCTCTTCACAGCCATGCCGACACGTGTCACGCATGCATGGGAGAGACCAAACGTCAGTTGCAACGCTTCCAATCCTCGGAGACGCTTCAACTTCCCGAACGTGGCAGATCTAGCCACCTTCGAGCACAACTTCACTAACCAACGGCAGGCGCACATTGATGAGTTCTCACTCAGCTCTCGTGCCGAACGGCAGGCGCACATTGATGAGTTCCCACTCACCTCTCGTGCCGAACGGCAGGCGCACATTGATGAGTTCCCACTCACCTCTCGTGCCGAACGGCAGGCGCACATTGATGAGTTCCCACTCACCTCTCGTGCCGAACGGCAGGCGCACATTGATTAGTTCCCACTCACGTCTCGTGCCGAACGGCAGCCGCATATTCATGAGTTTTCACTCACCCCTTGCAACAACCGGCACATCATGCCGTCTCCTATCCAAGCTCACTCCATTGGGCACTTGGGGGACTACATACCACCATCGGCAATTATGGGACCATTGTGTCCGGGTCAGAACGCCGAATACACATTCAAGTCCCCAACCGAGAAGCTTCTCAATCGGCAACTTGGGGGACTACTGTTTGTACCATATCTGACCCTCCACTCGTACAACGACACGTGGATCTCATAAACTCGCCCAAGCACCCAAGGCCTCGGACAATCGGCATATGCTACTGATGATATTGTCTCAAAGCAGCAAAAGATCATTACAAGCCGGACACAACCTACAATCGGTATCCCCTACCGATTCTGCAGAATCAACCTCGAAGCACCCGCCTGAAATATCTAAGGACTCGTGTCAACCTCATAGGGCCCTCCCACGAGTCCCACATCGAAAATGAGCACTAAGAGCATACTAAATGCCCTCTATAAATATGCCCCTCCCGCTACAATACAAGGGTAAGACTTTTCAGCTTGACTTTTATACTTCTATATGGTCAACAGCAAGAGCTCTTAAAACAACAAACTTACTTCAGCATCGGAGGGTCTTAGGCTGGTTCCACACCGGTTCCATAGACCTTACGAGTCTCGACTTCTTTCTATTCAGGATCAGCATCCAAGGACAGGAAGAATCGGCATCCAATATTCAATCGATCTCTTGATCGTCCATCCCATTTGTAAGTTGCACTCATCTCTATCTATTCAAGATTTAGCGCCAACAAAATTTGTTCAATTTTCTTATAATACCCTTGCATTTTCATTCAAATATATTTAAAACTTACAATGGTCTAAAGTGGTATTTGAAATTCAAAACATGAGTAAGTTAGTCTTGACTTACGAACCAGTGATCTTAGGTTCAAACCCCATGACTAGAGATGGATTTATGTTGTGGGCTGTATGGGCTACAAAATTTTTTTGCTACACAAATGGGACAGATTCATGTACACCTATCTATCACCCCACAAATCACAATTTTTTTGCTAATCAATTAACCCGGATATTGCTTCCTTCCTTCCCTTCCCTGTAAGGAAGCATTTATACTTTCTGTAAATCACAATTTGACACATATGCAAAAACATAAAAAGAAAAATCTATACACACATATTAAAATGTGATTGGCAGGAAAATAGGAGCTCCTACTTCCAGGAAAGGAGGCAAGTATTTTCCAATTAACCCAGCAATCTGTTTTATGTAGTACATGGTATTCAAACTGTAAAATGACTGTCGGTGAAAGGTAATTACTCTGTCACTTAAAAACATATTAATGATCTGAATGATAAGGTTTGAAGAAAAAGAAACAAATATTTGCTGAAATATAACAGAGAGATCAAGATTTTTCCTTGGTAAATGGTTTCCATAGAAAATTACAAGAATATTCTGAGCAATTATGGTAACAAGCAATCATCCACTCACAGAGCAATCAATTAGCTACCTCATTGTTTTCCCCTACCCTAAGTTGGTCTCTGATCCTTGTGGTGCTGCTGAGGAGGTTGAACTTTGAGAAGCAGCAGCAGCAGCAACAGCTGCTTCGGCCTCTATTTCTGTCAAAGGCACCGCCGTGCCACTTGAAGCAGCTACATCAGATTCAGCTGCCTCTCTGAACTTTTTGTGAATATCACCTCTATAAAATTTCCTTGTCCTAATCACCAAAATAATTGAAACAAGGCTTCCAAACAAAGCCACTGCAGCCATTATAATGAAGGCCAATTTGTAACAATTCACTCCTTCACAAGTCAAATCCTCCCCTGCTTTCCTAACCCTACCCAAAGCTTCCAATTGCTTCAAGGCCTCTGCATCATATAAATTACCAGCCACTTTGACATTCAGAAGATAAGCCCCAACAGGTCTTGCAGCACCACCAACATTGATCAAAGTGGAACGGTATTTGAGGCCAAAGATTTCTGATACGATGGCAAAAAACAATGGCCATTGTGCCCCAAAACAGAACCCAATAATCACAGAAGCAAAGTAGAGAGAGTTGGGGATGCCAAAGGCGATTAGAAGATGGCCAACGCATGATAAAAGAAGCACAAGAGTGAGCAAGGGGACGAGGGAACTTGTACTTTTTCAAAAGCACTTCTGAAGAGAAGCCAGAGGTAACTCTTCCAAGGTAATTCCAGATGCTTACCAAAGATATAAAAGTGCTTATGCTATGAGTTGGGTAGCCTTATGCTATGAGTCGGTGGTGGTTAATGTCCCACCAGCACCACAGTTTATAACAATGAACAAGATCAACATGTCAATGCTGAAAACTGCTTGCAATATGGTGTAGTCCTCACCTCTGTCCGGTGCGTTGAAAACATTTTTCAAGCAAGAACTTGGCTTCTGCTCGCTTTGTAGAGATGGTGGTACTGCAACAGGTGGCAGGGCCACTTGAACAGGAGGAGCTGGATTCTCAGCTACTACTTTGAGCTGAGATTGATCATTCAATGCTCTCATTTTGCTCTTCCAGAGTTTGAATTCTTCAAAAATAACAACGGCGAGGGGAAGAAAGATAACACGAGCACGACTGAAGCACTTCCAATGTACCCAATTCTTGAAAATCTCAGCTTATGTTCTATGATAATGAAAAACATGAGAAACCCAGCTAAGCCAAGAGTAACGTAGAGAAGATTGTAGAAGACCCTGAGCTCATTACAACCTTCAACAATCGGATTATTGGAAGAAACAACATCGAAACAGTAGCTGGAAGCCAACCAATCAACAAGATAAGAGCCTTTGAGTTGCCACCATAGAAAGCAGAGTAGAGCTATGAAATAATTGCACCACTTAGGCCAACAAGTCCCTTCAAGAGCCCCAAAAGACTGCCTCTACTTTCCGGGAAATTCTGAACACAACTCACTACAGCACCAGTGTTTGAAAATGTCTGAGAATTGTTAGGATCGGATAGTGCTAGAATAGAAATCGCCACAACTCAAATAACAGTATAAGCAGAAAAATAAAGAACACCGGGAATTAACGTGGTTCGGCAATGCCTACGTCCACGGGCAGCAATATAAATTTCTTCCACTATAACAAAATAATGGGTACAATAAGAAAGGTCTTACCAAGCCAATGCCCAGGGCTTGATGATACACACAGAGAAAGTACAATGACACCACACTATACTCTCCTGTTTTACCTCACTCACACACTTGGAGTGGTACACAATTAACTCTCTCACTCTCACAGAATTGGAGTGGAATACTGATGGCTGTTTGGATGGTGTTCTCTCACTTCTCTCTCTTGCTCTCGGCTTCTCCAACTCTCTCTGACTCTTCAACACAACACACACACCACTTTCTTCCGCATGCACACTTGCATGTCCTTTTATATTTGAGAAAGGAAAAGTTTGGAAGCTTTTAGATTTTTCTTCCAACGGATGGCAGCATCATTTGCTTGAGACACCATCATTGGCTAAAGACACCATCATTAGCTAAAGACATCATCATATCATGTTGGCTTCATCATTGTGTTGGTTTCTCTTTTGACCACCAAAAGAATGTTTTTCCATCATGGGCTGGACCCATGGTATTATGCCAACAATCTCCCCCTCCAGACCATGAGGGAGGAATACCGTGCATGACCCCAAATTTAATTGAAGTCCATTCCAGTAGCTTTGATGCAAAAATTCAGCTTCTGTTTAGCGACAATCTTTGTCAGCATGTCTGATAGATTCTTGTCAGTATGAATCTTCTTTAACTGCAGCAACTTGTCTTCAATGGCTTCTCTTATCCAATGATATCGTACATCAATGTGTTTGGTGCGGGAATGATATGTTGAATTCTTGCTCAAATCAATAGCACTCTGACTGTCACAGTAGACTACATAGTCTTCTTGCTTCAAACCCAATTCTTGAAGGAACCGCTTCATCCATAACAACTCCTTGCATGCTTCTGTAGCTGCAATGTACTCAGCTTCTGTTGTGGATAAAGCAACACACTTTTGCAACTTGGATTGCCAAGATACAGCTCCCCCTGCAAAAGTAAACAAGTACCCAGAAGTAGATTTTCTGCTGTCAAGGTCTCCTGCCATGTCAGCATCAGTAAATCCTTCTAGAATCGGTTTGGAACCACCAAAACACAAGCACATTTTTGATGTACCCTTCAAATATCTTAAAATCCACTTGACTGCTTCCCAGTGGTCCTTTCCTGGATTGGAGAGATATCTGCTCACCACTCCTACTGCATGAGCAATGTCTGGTCGGGTGCACACCATGGCATACATAAGACTCCCTACAGCAGAAGAATAAGGAATAGAAGCCATTTTCTCCTTTTCTGCATCTGTACTTGGACATGACTTCTTACTTAACTTGAAATGATTTGCTAGAGGTGAACTCACTGGTTTGGCTCCTTTCATGTTGAACCTTTCAAGCACCCGTTCAACATACCTCTCTTGTGACAGCCACAGCTTCTTGGATTTCCTGTCACGAACAATACGCATGCCCAAAATCTGTTTTGCTGGTCCTAAATCTTTCATGTCAAAGTACTTGGACAGCTCTTCCTTTAGCTTCCTAATCATATAGGCATCTTGACCAACAATTAACATGTCATCAACATATAACAGAAGTATTATGAATTTACCTCCCGCGAACTGTCGGATGTAGACACATGGATCTGCAACTGTCCTGTTGTATCCATGACTCACCATGAATGAGTCGAATTTCTTGTTCCACTGCCTTGGAGCTTGTTTAAGTCCATATAGACTTTTCTTCAGCTTGCAGACCATGTCTTCCTTCCCTTTAACTTTAAACCCTTCAGGTTGCTCCATATATATCTCCTCTTCTAAATCTCCATGAAGGAATGCAGTCTTCACATCTAGTTGTTCAAGTTCAAGATCCATGCTAGCTGCCATACCCAAGATAACGCGGACAGAGGTCATCTTCACCACTGGTGAGAAGATTTCGTCATAGTCAATGCCTTTCTTTTGACCAAAACCCTTCACTACCAAGCGAGCCTTGTACTTCGTCATCTGCTCATCCTTTTTCAGTTTGAATACCCATTTATTTTTGAGTGCCTTTCTCCCTTCCGGTAGCTTCACCAGCTCATAAGTATCATTCTTCAATAAGGAATCCATCTCAGACTCCATTGCCTTCAACCATTTGTTACTGTCTTTGTGATCTATGGCCTCTTTATACGTCTCGGGCTCTCCATCATCTGTCAGCAGGATATAATCCGATGAAGGATACTTGGTAGTTGGACGTCTGTTTCTGGTGGATCTTCTTGGCTGAGCTTCAGTCTCTTGTAAGGCTGAATGCTCCCCCTGATCAAGCTCCTCATCATTTCGCTCTTCCTGATCAGGCTCCCCCTGATCAGTTATCTCTGATGTCCCTTCAGCAGCTTCTTCTGGCATGTCACCGCGTGCTTCTTTATTTGAAATTAAAGGGTCAACAGCCTTTTCAATCACATCTTCAGGTTGAGCCTTCTCCTTAGGATCAGCTAGTGTTTGATCTTCATAAAAGATCACATCTCTGCTTCTTATGAATTTCTTTGCCTTTGGGTCCCACAATCTATAGCCAAATTCTTCACCTCTATAACCAAGGAAGACACACGGTGTGGCCTTGTAGTCTAGCTTTGATCTTTGCTCCTTGGGCACATGCACAAACGCCTTGCAGCCAAACACCTTCAGATGAGAGTAAGACACATCTTTTCCAGTCCACACTCTTTCTGGAACATCAAGGCCCAAGGGAACTGATGGGGATCTGTTGATCAGATAACATGCTGTCATCACGGCTTCACCCCAGAACTGCTTGGATAATTTTGCAGTCCTTAGCATACACCTGACTTTTTCCATGATGGTCCGGTTCATTCTTTCAGCTACGCCGTTGTGCTGTGGTGTACCAGGAACTGTCTTCTCATGCCTTATGCCATGCTTTGCACAGTATTCTCTGAATTGTTGAGATGTATATTCCCCACCATTATCGCTGCGGAGACACTTGAGAGATCTCCCAGTTTCTCTCTCCACCATGGCATGGAACTCCTGGAATGTCTGGAACACCTGGTCTTTGGTTTTCAACAAATGCACCCAAACCTTTCGTGAAGCATCATCGATATAAGTAACAAAATATTTATTCCTTCCTAGTGACTCCACTTCCATGGGACCACACACATCAGAGTAAACAAGTTCCAACAAATTTTCTTTCTTTGTAGATGGTGTAGAAAAACTAACTCTATGTTGTTTTCCAAATAAACAAAACTCACAAGAATTTTTATGCGTACCTTTGGCAAAGGGAATGAAAGACTTCTTTGCCAGAACTTGTAGGCCTTTCTCACTCATGTGGCCTAACCTCTTGTGCCACAATTCTGGTGAAGAGTCCTCCACTGGGTTCAACTCATTTTTGCAGACCTTGGCATATGACCTGTATAAGGTGCTACAAAGATTTGCTCTAGCAATCACCATGGAGCCCTTGGTAAGCTTTAATTTTCCTTGGCCAATATAATGCTCAAAACCTTGTCGGTCAAGAACACCAACAGATATCAGATTGAGACGCAGCTCTGAAACGTGTCTCACATCTTTCAGCAGCAACTGGCATCCAAGATTAGTCTCGAGACAGATATCACCAATTCCAAGAATTTTGGAGTAGCTATTATTTCCCATCTTTACTATGCCAAAATCTCCTTCCTTGTATGTACTGAAGAACTCTCTTTCGGAAGTGGCATGAAACGAAGCGCCATTGTCAAAAATCCATTCGGTGCCTTGATCATGATGACCCATGTTTAGGCATTCTTCAACAGAGAGAATCTCAGTTTCATTGCCGCTTAAGACTGCTGCGGTGTTGTTGCTTTCTTCTCTCTTTTGGTTGTCGCCTTCATTTCTCCTTTGGTTGTGACCTTCGTTTTGCAGTTTCTTCCATGCACGGCAATGCTTCTTCATATGGCCCTCTTTGCCGTAATGATGGCAGCTTCCTCTAAATCTTGATCTGGAGCGACTTGGGTTCTTTCCACGACCTCTTAGTCCTCTACTCTTGCTCCTTCCTCTGTTTTCTGTCACATGTACTTGGCTGCTTTCGATGCCTGAAACTTTTCTCCTTGTTTCTTCATTAAACATGCTATCTTTAACACTATCTATAGTAAGAACACCATTGGGAGCAGAGTTACTTACAGTCACCACAAAGGTTTCCCAACTATCTGGCAAGGAACCCAGCAGCAAAAAAGCTTGCCACTCAGTGTCAATCGTCATTTTCATAGTTGCCAATTGGTTGACCAGATTCTGGAAGTTGTTCAGGTGCTCCGTCACACTCAAACCGTCCTTGTACTTCATATTGATGAGCTCCTTGATCAAGAAGGCTTTCTTGGCTGCGGTCTTCTTCTCGAACAAGGATTCAAGCTTCTCCCAAAGAGAGTGCGCATCTGTTTCATTAGACACATGGTGAAACACGCTGTCATCCACCCATTGTCTAATGTTGCCGATAGCTTTACGGTTCAGCTTTGTCCATTCGGCATCAGACATTGTTGCTGGCTTGGCCTTTGCACCTTCAATTGGTTCATGTAGGTCTTTGCAGTAAAGAATATCCTCCATCCTTGGTTTCCAGGTCACCCAATTGGAGTTGTTGAGTTTGATCATAGAGCTTCCTTCCATTCTGCACTATTCACGAGCACTGTTCACGAGCACTATTCACGATGGAATTGCTTCCGGCTCTGATACCACTTGTTAGGATCGGATAGTGCTAGAATAGAAATCGCCACAACTCAAATAACAGTATAAGCAGAAAAATAAAGAACACCGGGAATTAACGTGGTTCGGCAATGCCTACGTCCACGGGGCAGCAATATAAATTTCTTCCACTATAACAAAATAATGGGTACAATAAGAAAGGTCTTACCAAGCCAATGCCCAGGGCTTGATGATACACACAGAGAAAGTACAATGACACCACACTATACTCTCCTGTTTTACCTCACTCACACACTTGGAGTGGTACACAATTAACTCTCTCACTCTCACAGAATTGGAGTGGAATACTGATGGCTGTTTGGATGGTGTTCTCTCACTTCTCTCTCTTGCTCTCGGCTTCTCCAACTCTCTCTGACTCTTCAACACAACACACACACCACTTTCTTCCGCATGCACACTTGCATGTCCTTTTATATTTGAGAAAGGAAAAGTTTGGAAGCTTTTAGATTTTTCTTCCAACGGATGGCAGCATCATTTGCTTGAGACACCATCATTGGCTAAAGACACCATCATTAGCTAAAGACATCATCATATCATGTTGGCTTCATCATTGTGTTGGTTTCTCTTTTGACCACCAAAAGAATGTTTTTCCATCATGGGCTGGACCCATGGTATTATGCCAACAAGAATTTCCACCTATGCAAATGTACAAACACATCTGCCACACCCGGGCTTTGACGTTCAACCTGTCACTGCTAGCCATATCATGAAGTGCCCGAAATAGTTCATGACCGCACCGATTAACAGGACCACCCACGGAGCTGTGAACTCTGATGAGGCCGGCTATGACACCAACATTGCCCCCCAAGTCCTTGAAGAAGCTCAGCAAATTGACTGTTGTTTGGCCATAGCCTAGAGATGTTTTGATGTCAGTGGAGTAGAGGCCAAACATGTATGTTGCTCCAGCCACTGACAAGATCAACATTGAAGCAAAAACCATGAACCATCTTCCATGGAGAACTTGCAAGCTGTTGCGTAGATTCAGCTGCACCAAAATGGGTTCAACTGCATCCTCAACTTGTGATACTCGCAAGTGCACGAACCGTTGATAGTTTAGCGTATGTAAGTGCGAGGTCGATTCCACAGGGATTGGTGATTGAATGATCCAATTCAGTTTTCCTACACAAAACATAAATAAAAACAAAAGAAACAAAACAAGAAGAAAGAATGTACATTACAAGAAAAATAAATTACAACTACGAAAACATTAAGGAAATTAAGAGAACTTTGAGGAAGAGAAGAAAGTGTTGAGAACTTTGAGAGGGAGAAGAAAGTATTGAGAACTTGGAGGATTTTGGAAGAACATGTGTTTGAGAGCTTTGAGGATTTTGGAAAGGTTGAGACATGTGTTTGAGAAGTTTGGAGAATGTTTATGAACTTGGAGAATTTGAGAACTTAGGGAAGGGAGAGAAGGGTGTTTGAGAAGTTTAGAGAATTTGATGAAGGAATGGGAGAAGTGTTTGAGAACATGGGGAATTTGGAAGAGAATGGGAATTGTGTTTGGGAACTTTGTGGATTTTGGAAGAGAGAGTGTTTGGAAAATTGGAGAACTTTGAGAACTTTGGAAGGGAAGAGACATGTGTTTGAGGAATTGGAGAATGCTTGGAATAGAATAGAGAAGTGTTTGGGAAGTGTTTGAAGATTTAGTAAAAGGATCATATTACAACAATTGAGAACTACAAAGGGAAATTAAGAGAATTTGAGGGAGATAAGGGAAGGGAGCTCTAGAGAAGTGCTTGAGAGCTCCCCCCCTTGGGGTGTTATTACAAGCTTAGAGAACTTCCCTATTTATAGGCCTAGGGGAAGTGAAAATCAGAATTCAATAAGACTAATGCATACAACACTTGAATTATAAAATCTGAAATGGTTGATGCACTTGTATTAGAAAATCTGAAATGGGTGATGCACTTGTATTAGAAAATCTTGAATTGGTTGATGCACTTCACCACTAAATCCCACCAGCAGCCCTAGCTCATCTTCATGTCACCATGACCAAGCTTCCAACCAGAAATGATAGCTCATACCTAGCTCACCATGACCAAGCATCCAACCAGCACATGCTGAGGTCAGCATGACCAGCAACTTCAAGGGCTTACAACTTGGGCTTCTCTTAATCAAATTAGGACTTTAAGCACTCTAAATTGAAGTTCAGAATGTCTTCTTTCCAGCCATATGTTATTTGGGCCAATCCAAGGTCGGAGGAAGAAGTTAAGGCCGAAACAAATTGCTAACTCATTTTCCGCGCTGATAAGATCCATCCTGAGCATGGCTCTGTGTTTGCTAGGTAACAGACTCCATATTTATCCAATGCGGCTGAAATTTGGATATGTTATAGTACACACCCATTGGAACAACTTTCATGAAGAATGTGGCCTCATCCGAGCTATGTAGGTTGCTGAAACAAAGCTTGCAATATGACCTACGGAACTGGACTGGCAGGGGGCTGTAGCCATAATGAATTTGTCTTTAAGCTCTTCATCAATTCATCCAAATTAGGCCTTAACATGCTTGAATTGCATGAATTATGTTCTCCAAAGCCATCATTGTTACCTAAAGCTCAATTAACTGAAAGATAAACACAAAAAGGATTAAAAGCACAAGTTTAACTCAAAAACATAACCAAATCATAAGCTAGAAGGGTAAGAAATAATATACAATTATGAACCGATCAAATACCCCCAAACCTAGATTTTGCTAGTCCTCGAGCAAAACAACACAAAACAAAGTTAAAAACAAAACTAGAAGTTAACTAAACCACTTTCGTAGGTAACTCGATTGCATTTAGCATATGCAACAAGCCTTTAAACCTCTAGGCATCCCTAGTAGGAGGAGTTGTGTCTCCTGAGGGTTTAACAGATACGATACCCACAAACGTTTTACTGACTCTGTAAAACAAAGTAATTAGAAAACTTAAAGATTGTTAGTCCTTAAGCAAAACCAAAAACAAAAACAAACACAAAAACACAAAGAACTTAAAACAATTTTTCCGAACATTTTCTGAAGAGAAATGACTCATGCACATGACTTAAACGTTTTAACAATAAAAGCTCAATTTTTAGACATTATTTACAAAGCGGCAAAGTTCTAAACACAATATGCTCAAAGTGTAGTAGTGTGATAGCCAAATGCAACAAATTCCCCAATCTTAGTTTTCACACAATTTCAAAAATCATACAAAGCATAAGTTCAACTTCAAATCTCACCAAAGTTGTCCTCTCACAAATGAATCACTCAGAAGAGGGCTATAATGCACACTCAGTTATAAACATGAGAATAGAGTTAAACCATAAGGGACTTAACTCGCAATAGAAATATGAAGAACTTGCATTAATATGATCTCAAGAAGGATGTCAAACACTTAAAAGTAGAAAAATGAATGCAATTCAACCACATGACATTTAAGATCAATTTAGGTCTTTAACATGGGTTGTAATGGGGCCAAGGGTGTAAGGTGAGTAAGAAATGAAGGATATGGATAATACAAAGTCCAAGGAACTCGCAATGCAAGAGCATAAAATAATTGTTTACAAGACTTCGAATCATCACGATTAGATTTTTTTTCTTTTACCTGATCAAAACTCCTTATACCCTTCATTTACATTGATTCACTCCTTTCCTGAACAACCACCAATTTATTTTGAAGGCCCAAAAATGAAATTTCATTCAACCACCACTTAATCACAACTTTTCTCTTTTCTTTCACCAATTGTGTGATTTTTTTTTTCTTCGAAATTCCCAAACTTAGTATGAAAAACACATCCCAATTAAAGCTCATGAGTTCCTTAGAAAGGTAAATATTTGTTTTTCAGGCTAAGGCGAGGAAATATAATTGGTTAAATGAAAGAAAAGGTTTACATGTAGGCTCAAAATGGTTAACAATGGAAAATCATGCTTAAGCATGCATAAGGTTAGCTTGAAAGGCACAAACGATCCAAAGAGGGCCTTAATATCACTTCTTAAATGTCGTGAAGTCAAATTGCATAAGAATGAATGACTTTTAAGTGTTCAACCAAATCAATAAATAATGAGATCAAACAACAACTTTGATGACAAGAAAATAAGAGTATGTATATAACACTCATGAATTGAAGTACAAGGCTCAAAAGCTCACTTTATATGGTTATATAAGTCTAATTTGTGCTTGATACAATTCTTTGGGTCATGCAAATCCTTTAATTGGAAAATTATGAAACAAATGGCAAGTGTAAAGAAGGTTTCAAACATATCATGCTAGAACAATGCCAAATTTTTTTTTATTTTTTAATAAAGAAAAAAAACACTAAAATAAAATGAAATCCAATTTTTATTTAAGTCATGCAAACATTTATCACTATCTCATCATAAGTGTTCGGAAAGTGACTCAAAACAAAAACAAAACAAAACAATACTTAAAATAAAAACAAGCAAAGACATAAATATTTTTTTTTTTCAATTATTATTTTTTTTAAATTTTAAGAAAAACCAAATTTACTTGCTAAACTCCAATACCCCCAAACCTAGAAATGAACATTGTCCTCAATGTTTAAAAATTAGCCACAACCAATGTCATAACAACAAATGAAGGGTATTAAAGCAAATAAAAATCACAAAACATACAAAAATAAAATAAAACAATTACAAAATAAAAATTACAAAACAAACAATAAAATAAAATAAAATAAAATAAATAAATAAAAAAACACGAAACAGTAAAACACTCAAAACAGTAAGCCCTAACAGATAGTCTTACACAAACTGAAACCCAAACAATTGAAAGCCCAACCCAAAATGAAATTAACCCAACAACGGTAAAACCCGACCCAACATGAAATCTGAAGCCCACACGTTTAAATTTAATTTTTTTCTTAAAAAGATAAAACGTGAATTATGAGCGCAAAGCGGGATTTCTAAAAAGAGGGAATGTGGTCCCTGATGTCGTTTCATGGATAGTCACGGGCAGAAAGCAGGAGCCACGTGTCGACGCATAGAGGCGCCGCAGATCCACAAGCGAAAATTACGGGCTCATGGAAAGGCGCGACAACTTTGCTGAACGCGTCCGTTCAGACAAAGCAAGTCGTGACAAATGAGTTGGAAACGGTTGGAAAGTGAGAAGGTTGTGGGACTCGAGGAACGCTGGATATTCAGAAAACGCTTAGACGCTGCAACGGCTAGGGTTTGTTTGTCAAAGACTACATCTATAAGAAGGAAAAAGAAGGGAAAAAAACAAAAAACAAAAAACACACAAACTCAGAAACACAAAAGAGAAAAGAAGCAAGAAAAAGAAAAAAAAAGTGAGAAATCAAATGGCTTCTTCCTACCCCTTTTCGTTAGATCTCAACCTAGCTCCACCGACTCAGACACGAGGCCAAGCAGTAGCACCAGTATGGATGCCCTACTTTGCCTCCGCACGGGGGCCTGTGACTGTCAATGACTCAATACTCCTGGACAACGATGTTGCCATTGGAGTTTGCAGAAATTTAGTGACTCCCAAAGATATACGTGTGTTCGGGACAAGGGATGACAACCGGGTCACGAGTGATGCCCTGGCACTGAGCGTGCAGAGTACAGCATGTGTCGCAAGTTTGGGTCATCGCCTACTTGCGAAGTCCCATGAGGTAGAGGTGCTTAAAGCTCAGTTGGCGGCGGAGCGAAGTTTGGTTGAAGACTGTCAGAGTGCTATAAAAAGCTTGAAAAGGGAGAGGTCAAGGATTGTGGAGGTGAATCGACACCAGCTAGAAGTATTGCGAGACGAGAATAAAAATCTATCAAAGATGGTAGAGTTGTACTCTCGCGACATGAGAAAGCAACTGGAGGACCTAGACCGACCGGGTAAACGCAAGCAAGCGGATCGCGAGAGTAGTTACGCTCAAGCTAAGATTGCGATCTTTGGGAGCTCAAGTGATGAGCCCCAAGAGGCTGTGCGTGAAGCCCCGGAAGAGGACAGCCAGAGGGCCAAACTCAAAGCTCCTATGGTCGAGACACCGAGCGCCAAGAAGAAATGATTTTAGTTTTTATTTATTATTTAATTTTAAAGTGTATGTGTGTTTTTTTTTTTCTTTAATTGGGAAATAAAAATGTTAGCTATTTCAAAGAAACGATTGACCCTAAATGTAAAGAACGACAATCAAACAAAAACACGAAGACCCAAACAAGATTTTTTTTTATTTTTTATTTTTTATGTTTAGTTAAGTAAATACACAAATAACTGCTTCTTCTTTTAAGAGAAAAACTTAAGGATGACCAGTTAAGGGCCTCAGAAAACACAGCCAGGGGTTCCGGGAAGGTTGGAGGGGTCACAATGGTCCCGCTTAAAACCCTAACTTCTTAGACACCGAAGGTGTCGCCTTAAAGAACTCCTAGACACTGTATAGACTGCGGTTGCTCACTGGAGTTACCAAAAATTTAGCTCCTTCAAAGAATATCCTATGAGTTTTAAATTATACTACCTAATTAAATAAAAAACAAAATAAATAAATAAATAAATAAACTGAAATAAACACGCAATTCAAACAATAATTTAAAAGAAGAGTTGGGATTCTTGCACCAGGTGTCCAAGACGCATCTTTAATTTTGTCTCTTCTTCCAACTACATTATTAAGAAACCAGTCAAACAAGAAGAAAATAATTGAAAATAAAATAAAATAAAATAAAATAAAATAAAAACTGAAAAAGCAAAAACACAAACATCAGAAAACAGGGAGGCAAAAGTAAGTGAAAGTGTAGACATGCTCCCTTTTAAAAAAAAAACGTGCTCGCAATTTGCGCCAGAAATGAAGGGATCCGAGAGAAAAGAGCACAGGATAGCACCCTCGAGATCCGAAGTGCTTTCGGCTCCCTCATCTGCATAAGTCTATTTAAACTCATCTCGGTGAAGTAGAAGAGCACCTCGCATTTCTTCCTGCAAATTTAGAGAAAACATCAAAAAATCCAAAAACAAAACAATGGCATCCTCATGCACTCACCTTGATGATCTTAGCCTTGAACTGTCCCTTGCACCACCGAATGCGCAGATAAGGGCTCCTCAAAACCATGTCTTCCCAAACTCCACATATCATCACGGTACGGCCTCAAACTTTGCTGAGGTAATACCGAACTTTTCTGAAGCAATGCCGAACAGAGCAGCGCTGCTTGGAGGCATGATTGGCAGCAAGCTCACACCGACAGATCATCTGCATGTGGCACAGAGGTCTGACAAAGCAGCGGTGGAGGAGTCCAATAATTTAACTGTTCTCCATGCGGTCTCGGCTACCAATTTGGGTATGCGATTGCTGGCGAGAACACGGGAGTGTGCCGCGATGAGCGAGGAAATAACTTCCTTGAAGGCTATGGTGGCGGACTTGCAGAAGCGGCTCTACTGTGCCAATCAGCACGTGGAAGCACTGCAGAGAAAAAATGAGGACCATGTGGAGCTGCTGCAGATTCTGCAAGTAAGAGACAATAGAGGCATGCCATGAAGATGAAGATGAAGATGAAGAAGTTGTTTTTATTTTTAATTTACTTGAATGTTTTTTTTGTTTTTTTTTTTTTTGTTTTACTTTTTTTTTTTTTCTTTGTTTGTAATGTTTGAAATGAAATAAAAATGTGTTTTTAACACTCAGAAATAAACTAACTAACCACACCACGTAAATAAATAAACTAACCTAACAAAACAAAAAAAAAAGAACATAAAAGAAAACAAAGAACTTCCAAATTGATTTTTTTTTTTAAATTTATTATTATTTACAACTAACTGACCACACAAAGAAAAATAAATAAATAAATAAAAAGAAGTTCCAAATTGCAATTTACAAGGATTAAAAAAAAAAAAAAACTCAAATTTCAATTTTTTTAAATTTTTTTTTTTTTGCTTTTTTTTTTGTTTTTGTTTTTTTATAAAACACACAAATATACAAGCAACTCATGGATGACCAGTTAAGGGCCTCAGAAAACACAGCCAGGGGATCCGGGAAGGTTGGAGGGGTCACAAAGGTCCCACTTAAAACCCAAACTTCTTAGACACCGAAGGTGTCACCTAAAGAACTCCTAGACACTGTATTGACGGAGACGCTCACTGGAGTTACCACGAGTCAGCTTATATGAAAAATCTTTTTAAATTTTTAAATTTTTAATTTTTTTTAAATTAAAAAAAAAAAAAAAAAAAACATAAATAATAACAAGTAAAGAGAAAGGATTGAAATGCTCCCCCTTGAATGCGATTAGGTCGAGCGTGATGCATTTGGAGGTCGCGACTTCTCCCACTACTCCACACTTCCTATCTTTGAAGTTGCCATCTCTCTCCATTTTTATTGAGCTATTTACATTGCTAAAACAAACACACACAAAAACTTGAAACGGAATTAAAGGATTACGAAATATATAAAAAAAAAACTAAAAATGAAAAGGAAAAATCAACACAAGTCCAATTCCATGCTTCAAAGCAACAAGCACCAATGGGTTGTGTAAGCTGGGACTTAAACCCAGTTCTCTTGCTTGTTGGGCAATTGTCCTTTTCTGTTGGACTACAAACACAACTTGTCCATTAACGTCATTAACTTTAAAACTTGAAATTGTCCAGTTAAAAAAAAATAAAGTAGGAAAGCCAAATAGAATCAAACAATGTTACCGATCCCCGGCAACGGCGCCAAAAACTTGGTGCGTAGATTCAGCTGCACCAAAATGGGTTCAACTGCATCCTCAACTTGTGATACTCGCAAGTGCACGAACCGTTGATAGTTTAGCGTATGTAAGTGCGAGGTCGATTCCACAGGGATTGGTGATTGAATGATCCAATTCAGTTTTCCTACACAAAACATAAATAAAAACAAAAGAAACAAAACAAGAAGAAAGAATGTACATTACAAGAAAAATAAATTACAACTACGAAAACATTAAGGAAATTAAGAGAACTTTGAGGAAGAGAAGAAAGTGTTGAGAACTTTGAGAGGGAGAAGAAAGTATTGAGAACTTGGAGGATTTTGGAAGAACATGTGTTTGAGAGCTTTGAGGATTTTGGAAAGGTTGAGACATGTGTTTGAGAAGTTTGGAGAATGTTTATGAACTTGGAGAATTTGAGAACTTAGGGAAGGGAGAGAAGGGTGTTTGAGAAGTTTAGAGAATTTGATGAAGGAATGGGAGAAGTGTTTGAGAACATGGGGAATTTGGAAGAGAATGGGAATTGTGTTTGGGAACTTTGTGGATTTTGGAAGAGAGAGTGTTTGGAAAATTGGAGAACTTTGAGAACTTTGGAAGGGAAGAGACATGTGTTTGAGGAATTGGAGAATGCTTGGAATAGAATAGAGAAGTGTTTGGGAAGTGTTTGAAGATTTAGTAAAAGGATCATATTACAACAATTGAGAACTACAAAGGGAAATTAAGAGAATTTGAGGGAGATAAGGGAAGGGAGCTCTAGAGAAGTGCTTGAGAGCTCCCCCCCTTGGGGTGTTATTACAAGCTTAGAGAACTTCCCTATTTATAGGCCTAGGGGAAGTGAAAATCAGAATTCAATAAGACTAATGCATACAACACTTGAATTATAAAATCTGAAATGGTTGATGCACTTGTATTAGAAAATCTGAAATGGGTGATGCACTTGTATTAGAAAATCTTGAATTGGTTGATGCACTTCACCACTAAATCCCACCAGCAGCCCTAGCTCATCTTCATGTCACCATGACCAAGCTTCCAACCAGAAATGATAGCTCATACCTAGCTCACCATGACCAAGCATCCAACCAGCACATGCTGAGGTCAGCATGACCAGCAACTTCAAGGGCTTACAACTTGGGCTTCTCTTAATCAAATTAGGACTTTAAGCACTCTAAATTGAAGTTCAGAATGTCTTCTTTCCAGCCATATGTTATTTGGGCCAATCCAAGGTCGGAGGAAGAAGTTAAGGCCGAAACAAATTGCTAACTCATTTTCCGCGCTGATAAGATCCATCCTGAGCATGGCTCTGTGTTTGCTAGGTAACAGACTCCATATTTATCCAATGCGGCTGAAATTTGGATATGTTATAGTACACACCCATTGGAACAACTTTCATGAAGAATGTGGCCTCATCCGAGCTATGTAGGTTGCTGAAACAAAGCTTGCAATATGACCTACGGAACTGGACTGGCAGGGGGCTGTAGCCATAATGAATTTGTCTTTAAGCTCTTCATCAATTCATCCAAATTAGGCCTTAACATGCTTGAATTGCATGAATTATGTTCTCCAAAGCCATCATTGTTACCTAAAGCTCAATTAACTGAAAGATAAACACAAAAAGGATTAAAAGCACAAGTTTAACTCAAAAACATAACCAAATCATAAGCTAGAAGGGTAAGAAATAATATACAATTATGAACCGATCACAAGCCAAATCTCCTCATCTCCTTGTAGCCAAGACCACCACCACCAAAGCTAAACTCAGCCACCTTCATTTTTTTTCTTCTTCAAAACAAAAAGTCTCCAATACAGTTGGGGTTTTAGTGTTTACTCAGTACCATATGTATATATGTGTGTGTGTGTGTGTGCAGATACATGAACAATATAGACTGGCTGAAAGGGAGTGAGAAATGAATAAGGAGTTTCACATTGACTAGTTCACCTGCCTCACGAAATATTAGATGAAAGGCTTTCACTCAAGAGTAAAAGATAAGGTGGAGACTTAGGGTCCTGTCCACCTTTTGAGGCATGTGTGCTGTTAGAAAAGCACTTCTTGACTAACGAACCAAATTCATACACAAATTTGATGTGCATCATTATTTGATTAGTTGATCTAAGTAAAAGGAATTACAAATTTGATGACTGGTTTAGTAGTTACATCAACAGCCATTATGAACCTTGACCAAAAAAATAAAACAGCCATTGTGAACAGAATCATATGACTAGTACTGGTGTAGCACGAGGAAGGAAAATGAGAGGTGCATATAACTGAGCATCTTGGAGGAGTTATGATGCAGTGGTACTCGAGCAAAAAGATGTTGGAAAACACGAACCACAAATCACCAAGTCCCATTTAGTCTCAAAATACTCAGAACTAGGCAAAAAGACAGAATAAACACTCAAACCCGCATTATGAGCAAAAGATGAGAGAACACTCTCTTTAATTTCAATTTCAATTCTCAACAACAACTGATTTGAGAAGTCTATGCATACAATTATTTAAAGTCTTAATCTCTCATCCCATACATTGAATTAGCACTCAAATTAATGAACCTCATTAATCTAGATACATTGAGAACTCTAAGTATTCCAAATACATGAAATTTATTAAAAGCCAAACTATATATTCCAAATTCATGGATCTTATTAAAAGCCAAAATAATGAGCTAAGTGCTTTCTATCCCAATGCTTAAATTTAATGCTTCCTTATCTTCATCACGTTATATGTCCGTAGAGAAATATTAAGGACAATTGTCAACATGATTATGGCGGCTGTAAGTGAATCTCATAATGCATCAACGACTCACAACAAACCATATTTACTTATTTATCCTCATTATGCATATTACTTCTTTATATGGTTTGGACATGACCCTTTTATGACCCTTTTATCTCAATTTGATGCACATTTTTTGTGGAGTTCCTAAAAGCAAAAGTCAGAATCAGCTCAAGCAAAGGCCTTTCAATAACCAGTTAGGCATTGCCTAATGGTGACATAGCTAACTGCGTCATACCTTTAAAGAGCGAAGAGTCGAAGACTATTGTTGTGTAAAATTCCAAGGGAAGATCCGTCTTTGAGGAAAATGACATGTTAACCATGACAAAGCTTTTTTTTTTTTTTGTTTGCCTGAACACCACCCTTCTCATGCACGAAAAGGAAGCTTCCCCTTTTTCCGCGAGTGAGAATGTTCCACCAAACCAACCAAGCATAGTGAGCCAAATTTATCCTCTTTGTTTTTTTGTTTACTCTTTCGGGTGATAATTGGGTTTGTGAGTACTTTATGCCTGCAGTACTCTTGTGTGTGTGATATCGAACCACATGTAAATTGTTTATGTTTTATGAGATATTAATATACTCAAGTTTTCTTGGTGTCTCAGGTCCATTTATTTTGTGCTCATGTCATGCCATGTTTGATTGATGGATCAGATACTTTGCCGTAACACGACCCATGTCACTTGACATGCTCATGCTGCGCCCCCTTCAACAATTCATACCCTAAACCCCGCCATACGTCTAACTTGTACCCTTGAGTTGATAACTTAACCCACCAAACCAAGGCATTGCCTTATATAAAGGGAGAATTTCAAATACATTCCTTTGGGATGAGGATACTTCAATTCGGGCCCACATTTTTCATTTAGTCCACGTACACTCCTCTTTCTTTTTTGTATAAAGGGGATGGACTCCCTATTATGGACAACTGACCTAACTCACGTCTGCTTTCAGAAACGATCAAAGATAAGACCGTCTAAAAGTTCTCTTTTTTAAAATTTATGATAGCCCATCTAGGTCCTTTTATCATATTTAAACTAAACTTGAATTCACCAATAACGTTCTGCCACACCCAAGAAATTTGCATGGGAAACATGTAATTTGTAAACATGCAAATGCAAATGCTAAAAAAAAAAAAAGGAAGCATAAAAGGCCAAGTCCCTCGATCCAGAAGTCATCCTTTGCGAAAAGAGAGGCTTAGGCAGAAAGATAGACATGAGAAAATTGAAGCACTAAAAAGATGGTCAATTTTCTCTACTCTAGAGAACCATAAATATCGCCCCATGATTCGTTACCTCCCTCTCTTGCTAACGCATTTGTTCTTTTTCCGCAAAAACCATGGCCACAAGCTATTCTTACCTTACTCACTAAGTCACACCAACATAACACCACCTTTCTCCCTCTAAAAGCTACCAAAAAGATTTAATTTCAATTCATATGATCGGAGGCAAGATCGTTTTGTATTTTTTTTAATCCATTTCATCTTGCACCAAATTTAATTAGACCAGCTTATTAATTTTTTTTGGGTCATGTTTATCTCCAATAATGGAGTTCTTGTACCCTTTGTTGTGTTCTTGGTTTCAACGTCTGTGTTTTCACCAACATGGGTTGTTTTTGGGGAGCAGAGCAGCTTCAAGAGACCTGATCCTTTGCGCCACTTAAAGTCTTACAATGGAGGCTACGATTTGAAAAACAAGCATTACTGGGCTGTAAGTTCCTACCCATCATCCTTCTTAATTAATTATACTCGATCAATAATGTTCTCTTAGATATTTAGTCTAGCTAGCGTCGAGCATTATTCATAGTAATCTTGATAAATATATTAACAATCTGATAACATAATATGTTTGATCGTCTAATAAGAGAACATCACCTCACGTATATGTATATAGAATTCGGGGGGTTCTAGTAAAGAAAATGAAAAAAGGAGGAAAATTGCACTTGTAAAGAAAATGGGATTTCTTATTGTTTGTTTTTCTCATATTTTCCAGTCTGCGGCCTTTACAGGAGTGCATGGATATGTAATTGCGGGAGTTTGGTTGATATGTGGGCTTGTATTTATGATTTGCATAGCCTTCTTGAGGAATTCCAGCATTAGGAGTACTTGCCCCATTAAAGACTTCTTGGACAGTCACTTCATCTTCATCTTCATCTTCATGCTCGCCCTTCTCTTCACAATTCTAGCCATGTAAGTGTCTTCTCTTCAATATTTCAATTCTAGCCCTTTTTTTTTTTTCAAAGCCATGGGTCGGTTTGGTTCCACAATTTGAAGAAATTGAGTCGGGCAATTTAAGCAAAAATTTATGCATTTACTTTAGTAGAGTTGTTCTTGTCACATTGAGGTCTAGTTAAAAGGTGACACATGTGCATAATAAATAAAAAGTACTTATTAACTTTGAACACATACAGTCACCAATAGAACATCATGCAATATTTAAACTTGATATTTTGCCACTTACCACGTAGCAACCTCACATCTCCAATTAGAGTCTCAAAGGACAATGTCTTCGTAATAAATAAGTAAATTTATTGATTTAGACAGAGGACATCTATCTAACATGCATACTTGGTTGTTAAATTGAAGAGTTGCATCAAGTTTGGCGCTGGTAGAAAACCAAAGATCTATGAAGACAACGGATAAATTGAAGGGAGCCATATTGAGCCAGGCTCAAAATGCTCGGAGAACCATCAGAAAAGTAACAAACGCAATGCGACATATGCAATACCTTTTGCTGCCTTATGATCCAGCCTTGGCTATGAGCTTTAACGTGACATCCCGCCAACTTGGAAAAGACTCACAAAATATTCAACTTTTTTTGGACAAAAATGGGCGTACAATTGATCGAGTTATTCAAACCCCGTAAGTAATCTTCTGTCATATTTTTTCGCATTCAACAACTCTTGTCTATGACATTTGAATTCGAAACATACGTCCTCTAACAGCCGGGAGCTACCATATTAAATTTTGATTAGCATTTCTAATTCGAAAATTTTACTAAGGTTACATTTAAGATATTCTGCTTTTTGCGTGTGTGTTCTAGATACGTGGTGCATCTTGTGGTTGTAGCTGTCAACTTGGTGTTGTTGGTTTCGGCATTAGGTAAATTTTCTTTTATTATGATTTTTATTGCTCTTAATATATATAATATTAACTAATGATGAATTGCTGCTTTGGTCAGTTCTCCTCTTGCTGCATTGGTACCCAGGACTTGTTGTGTAAGATTTCTTTTCAGCCTTCTTGCTCTTCTTGTTAATTCTTTATTGGACTATGCTACATGGACTTTCTTTTTTCTTTCTTTTCAGTGTAATCTTTCTTTGCTGGATATTAACAACTCTAATTTGGGTTTTGACTGGCTTCGATTTCTTCCTTCACAAGTGAGTAACAATTTTCCTTGTCCTTCTTTTCTCATTTTAGAAAGAACTCAAGTATATATGATCTCTAAACTCTAAACCCCACGTGACAAATTGACGTGGTGTTTCAGTACCGTGACATACCGACGTGGTGTGTTTGTGATCCACCCAAAATTATGACATGTATACTAACTAATGGTACTAACATGTGTATTCAAGTATGTGAATGTTTCTCAAATTTTTTGTTGCTACACAGTTTTGCAGAAGATACATGTTCAGCTTTGGAAGATTTTCAACAAAACAGCCACAACAGTAGCCTAAGCTCGATCCTACCATGCTTAGATCCTGAGCGCTCAGAGAAGCTGATGGGTCAAATTGGCTACACTATACACAGTTTCATAAATCAGGTATATTATATATTAGTCAAAGCAATTATAATCAACATACTAACAATTTATTTTTATTATGTATTTGATTATTTTTAATGACAGATGATTAATTTCTTTGTGTTGCAGTTGAATTCTAAAGTAACAGAAATTGCCAATTCACTTGGAATAGACGAGCAAAATGATGATTTAGTTGGACTTCTGCGTATATGCAATCCTTTCTCCGGGCCACCTAACTACAGCTACATACCCAGTAGTTGCTCAGATGCCATCCCAGTTGGAAAATTACCAGAAGTAAGTAGATTTACCCATTGGCATAAGTACATAAGAAAACTAACAATTTTCAAAAAAAAGATTTAACAAGCAAAATTGTGTGGGATTGAGTTGAAGGGTTAAGATGAGATTAGACTTACTCGAATCTTGGAGAAATATATGCGACTTCAACTGTATTGTATGCCGATATGGTGCTACTAATACACCTGGGGTTATAATGTGATTGGCGATGAATTTTTATGTTAGAATATAATCATAATAATATACACACATATTATAAAATGAGTTGATTAGTAACACGTTCAAATTCAAAACTAGTTAGTTTTCTATCCAGTTATTATTTATATAAGGGGATTTTTTTTAACCTTTAATTGTTACCTGAACTTTGACTCTTGCAACATTTACTTAGATTGAAAATTCATATGTGTAGGCCATTTCAGGAATCACTTGTTACCTAAACGACATGGAAACATGCAGAAAAAATGGAAAACTAATCTCCCAAGCCTCCTACAACATGGCCTGGGCTTACAGCCACTCCGTCCAAGATTTTCTAGACATATATCCAACTTTGCTGAGCTTATCAGAATGCTCCTTCGTCAAGGATGGAATTTCCGATGTGGTTTCACAACATTGCAGGCCATTTAAGACTGCATTCAGATTGCTATGGGCCTCCATGCTATCCCTAGCCATTTTCATGGTATTTTTAGTTACAGTTTTGGTGACAAAGGTTTTTCAAGATAGGGGAAGAAGCTTCAAGAAATTTGCCATCACCCCTTGCCCGCCACCATAGGAGAAAGTTATAATTCAATTGGGAAAAAACAAACAAACAAACAAAGAAATAGGAATATATATATACTTTTTCTTTTCTTTATATTCAGTTAGTAAGCCCAAAAAGAAAAATTGTAGTTCATGGTGGTCGTAAGACATTGTTAATCCATGGACATCAAAGTGTATATATGCAAAGATTCTTAAATGTTAATTTCTTTTTATCTTGGAAAGATGCAATCCAAACGTGACACAGCCTAAAAATAACAATTAGTAGGGGTGGACAAGAAACTGGTGAACCGGTAAAATCAATCAAAGACCGGTTCAGTTCGAATTAGCTTGAACCAGTTCTTAGCTGTTTTGATTGACAAGCGATAATGAAGTCATTGATCAATACAGATCACTTTAATCAATGATCTAATGTGTAGAGAAATTTTCAACCACCAAATAATAAAACGCACCATGCTGGTGATGATGAGTCAAGGAACACATGGTGAAAAGTTCAAAAATTGATTCCCTATTAATGCATCAAACCTTCCAAATGCAAATAATTAGTTACCTTTCATCCAAAAAAAAAAAAATAAATAAATAATTAGTTACCAAAGTCAAAAAGGAAAAGTTGCGGTGGACTGCTAAAACCCGACATTTGGAATAATTAGAATTTAGAAGAGAAAAAAATATGCGACTGCCTTTCTTTTGACGGTTTACAAATTTTGTGTAATATCTTTTTTCATTGACGGAGAAAGGGATTCGAAATTGAGGTTTCTAGTAATTAGTTTTGTAATATAAAAGCTGAGAGAAGAAATTAACGCGACCTAATAAGTCAGGCTCGAGGCCCATCAAAATCTAAGAACAAGTCCCTGTAATCTCAGAAGAAAATTAATAGATCGATGAATTACCTAATTTGATGGAAGGAAACTGAGATAGGTAGAAACAAGCAATTTCCTAACACCTAAGCGAAGAAAACAACATTCAAAGAAGTCTTGTATTATTTTACAAAGTCACATTTTATTTTCATGTTGTTATTAAAACTACTTTGATAAATACTTTTATCACTTATCAAATGGGTCATTTATATAATTCCCGAAGCTCTTCTCATATTTGATCTATTACGCTTTTCATTTGAGGTTAGTGTTAAATCTGATTATTGTGAGTGCACACGTATGAGAGGATCAAGTTATTGTATATTCTTGATGAGAATTTATCAAAAATAGCCAAAATTTGATCCTTAATTTTAAAAATGTCATTTTTTGTAAAATATTTCAAATATAGCAAAAAACTCACCTAAATAGATACAAATGCCCTCAAATTTAAAACCCGTATAAACCTAAAAAATAAACCTTATTAAATAAAAATTTGGAATATTTTTAACCCACGTTTGTATAGAAGAACAGAAGTTGAAATATATCATCCTATTTATTGATATTAGTCAATTTAAACTTAGTCCCAATTCAAGCATCACCAAACACCGGATAAGTGTTATTCAACTTAAGCCAATTCAAGCCAAGACAATTTCTGAGCATAGTTCATGCCAAGACAATCTTCCAAAACAAACGAGGCTGAAGGGACCAACTTGGCAAATGACTGAAAGACTCGTTGCCGGATCAATTGCGCAAGTCTGTCCGAATGACACCATTATTTTGTCTTCTCTGATGGACCAATCCGCCGAGTGTTCCCCACACGTATAAATGCTACACTGGCTTCTCAAAGAAGCTAATAAGTTTCAAAATTAGCAGCCCATCCCACACGTCACGTTGCCTTTTAAAAGCCACACAAACATATTTGTTCAATTTGAGTGACAAAGTCAAAAGAATTTTCCACATAAAAGAATTGATTTGCAGGTGTTTCCCTCTTTTCAGCCGGGTAGGCCGATTGAAGGAGTTTTTGGTCCTTCTTCTTTTTTGAGTGTGGGGCGTGCCACCACCAAGCCCCAAATTTGGGCTTGAATGGAATGTGAGTGGATGGATGTGTTGCGTCCGAGATCTAACTTTAATCAAACGATTGTTCGGCCGAGTAAGGAACCTCCTCACGGCCTAGGTTCTTTCACTACCTCGGGGTCAAGGCTTTATGTGAGCGACCAAATGATGTGGAGTGGGTGGAGATGAAGATTGAAGGTGAAACGTAATGAAACGAAGAATAAGTGCGTAAAGTAAAGGTGCTTAAACTTAAATATAATTTAAAGACAAACGCGTAAAGTAAAGTGCGAAAGATAAATAACGTAAAGACGAGAATTAAAGTGCGATAAAATGAATTAAAGCAATAAATAAAGCAAGAATGAAATGAAAGCGACAAGAACGATAAAGTAAAATGAACTTGAAATTAAACTTAATTGAAGTGCGATAACACTGAAAAGTAAAGCAATTGAAATAAACTTGAATTTAAATGACAACGTAATGTAAATTGCAAGAATTTAAACTTACACTAAGAAAAGGAAGAACTTGCTACACTAGGTGCATGAAAAGTAAAATCCTAAGTCTAGGAAAAGAAAAGTGCGAGACGAAAAATAGGTTTGTCTGTCTGATATTGTGTCTTTGATGTCTTCGTCAAACAAGGTTTATATAGGGCACTCGTCAGCCCATGGGCTGGCCATTGAATGGCCAAAGGTCAACTCTTTATGAAAATCTTTCCTTTCGAAGCTCCCCTAAATCCGTGGGATTGCACTTGCTTGAAATATTCTGATATGCTTGATTCTTTCTTGCTTTGGAACATTCGGAGTTACTATCAAATTCCTTGATTTCTTTCCTTGTGAGACTTCCGTCACGTGCACATAATCCTCTGAAAATCTGGGCTGGAATTAGTGGCTTGAACTTGGGCCTCCGATTTCTCTTATATTGCTGCTCATATAATATATATTACATTTCGAATATATATATATATATATAATAGGATGAGGAAAGCTCCAACTTGAGAGCTTGGCCGCACATGCATCAACCCAAGGCCATTGCATCCATATATACAATATGAATACAAAATTAGACCAAGGAAAATCAATAAAGCCCCGGCCGCAATTCTTGAAGCTCCAACTTCATTTCTTTGAATATCCATATAATAAAAGCAATGAACTTATAACCCAAAAGCCCCCAATCTGGCCCATCAAAAAGACCCCGTCACATATTCATATTTGTTTATATAAATATATATATATATATATATATATATATATATATATATATATATATATATATATATATATATATATATATATATATATATATGAATTTGAATAAAGGAGGGCTCAAAGAATCCCTCCAGCCAAGCTGCATATCTTGACGCTCTAGCCCCACGTCTTTGAACTTATTAATTATATATGTATAATAATACAATTAAACTTTTAACTCAACAAAACCCTTCAGCCTAATTTGCGAAAGATCCTAGGTGCTCCAGCCGTAGCCATTCTAGCACTTTAGTCCAAAAACTTCGGCCGCAACTCATTCTTCTCAACAACAAAAAAGAATAAGCCCAGCCGCACCTTGAACGCAAATTGGTCCAACTCTTTGGCTGCAATTCCAGTTTCTCTCCAGCCCTCCTAACTCCATCTTGGCTGCCCCAGACCAAGGATCCGGCCGCATCCTCTTTGGCACCTCTGGCCGCAACTCCAGCGCTGCCCGGCCACGAACATTCCAAGATTCCGGCCGCAACTCCCTTACGAAAATTCGGCCGAGATTTTCCAAGATCTCCTCCAGCTGTCCTGGCCGTAACAAACTCTGAGCCCGGCCATATTTTTTAGTTCCTAGCCCCGGTCGTATTCCAACAAAACCCGACCGCTCCAGCTCTTCAAATCTCGGCGGCCACTCTGCAAGACCCCAGCCCGGCCGCAACTCCATTCTAAAAAACCCGGCCGAGATTCGGTGAGTCTAGCTGCCCGGGCCGATTTTCAACAGCCCCAAACAGAAGGCCAAAGAAAAATCTGAGTGACAAAGTCAAAAGAATTTTCCACATAAAAGAATTGATTTGTAGGCCAAAAAAAAGTCAAATCATGATATAAGTAAGTATTCCCAACATATTCGACTAAAAAATTTATATTCTTATTGCTGAGCTTAGTTGGTTGGATTTTTACTTTTTGTTGTATTGTTGTGCCCTTTTGTGGTTTCTTAATAAAATTTAGGGTTTGTCCAATATAAGTCCCTACAATTTCTACTTCCTAGACATATAATTCTATAAATCTATGTGTAAAACCCAATTTTATACTTAAATGACCAGTAAAATATAAGCGGTTATAGTATTCCTATGTTTTTACATCGCTATCATCAGACTTTATATTTTATTTATAATGTCTCTAAAAAAAATATATATTTATAATGTATTCCAAGCATTTCATTAACTGCCATAATTGTAATTAAAACTCCCTATTAATACCTAAAATGCAAATTAAATATAAAAGGGAATTAAAAACCATAAGGAAGTTTAAAGTGCAGTAATCTGTAGATAGAGAAAACTTTTATCTTGATGTGAATGGAAAAAGTCTAACTTATTATGCTTCACAATGCAGATTCACTGTATACAATTTTCTATTTGATTCAACAACAAAAACAAACAAAAAATTGTTGTTTTTCAATTGTTTTTGGATGTCTACCCTACATGTAATATAATATAGTAAGAACAATAGACGAAGAAGAAACTAAATGAAGAACCAAGGAAGAACTGCACTTACTGTTTGACTAGGGCAGCAATACGTCTGCAAACGTATGTACAAAGATTCCCAATCTAATAGGGTTTTATTTTTTAGGTTTATGTGGGTTTTAAATTTGAGGGCATTTGTGTCTATTTAAGTGAGTTTTTTGCTATATTTGAAATATTTTATAAAAATTGACATTTTTAAAATTGGGGGTCAAATTTTGGCTATTTTTGATAAATTCTCATTCTTGATAGTAAGGCTGACATGTTATTATAGTGAGACGGATTACGAACCGCTACATTTAGAATTAGTGCATTTACCTATATTTCGTGAAATTTAAGCCACCCAAATTAATCTAACCATCGAACATATGACACATTATCAATCTTTCAGTCAAAGTTTTTTTTTCGTTTTAGCCAAAACTGATGTTGACTTGTGGTTAACGTGCTTGAGTTTTTTTTTCTTCATTTTTTTTCATCGTGCTTAGATTTCACGATGCCGGAGACTCTGACACCACTAAGCAATCCACACCCTGCCCTTTCGAAGCTCTTTGACGGAGATACGGGCAAAAACATCATTCAAATCATATTCAAAACCCAGTGGACCGATCTCAACGGCGCTGTTTGGAGGAGAGAGTTAGGGACAATATGTGCACCGCCGACTTCACTGCTCAACTTTTGCTTGCTCAAAACCTCTGCCATTGATGAAACTCCTCCAATTATCAATATTTACAGCAAAAGCCAAAACAAATAATTGGAGTTTGATTTGTTTGACTTTAGATTTGATATTTCAGAGAGAGAAGAAGAGAACTTGATCAAAGTTGTTGTAATTTGAGATTTTTTTTTTTTTTTTTTTTGTCGAAAGCTGAAATTGGAGAAAGTTCGGGTTGTAGGGCTGTGAGAGAGTAACGACGTTACCGTCATTTGGAAAGAAAAACAAAGAATATCTTAGCTAGCTGATGTGGACTGATTTAAGCCATTAGATTATTTGGGTAAAAGCAAGAATTCTAAATGCAGAGACTCATGATTCATAGTGAGACAATGTCTATGATGATGCCAATTTTTTTGATGAGAATGATGATGCCAATTTAGTTTTAATGGAATCAACCTAAAATTATGTTCTAATCAAGCATCCGCCAAGACCAACACCAACCAAATCTAGCGAGGTCTATGATGATGATATTTATTTATTTAATTTGTTGTGACAATCTTATTTTTATCTTCAAATTTTTTTTTGTTTCTTGTATGTTTTATTTTTAAAATAAATCAGCATACCTATTCAATAATAATAATATTACAAATTTAGTTATATACCCAATCTTAAATATAGTCTTATAAAGAAACTCTATATCATTTAAAAACTATTGTTGGGGTCTTTTTCCGTCAGAAGGCTCGTCCGAACTTGTTGATTCTTGAACCGTCATAGAGTAGTGAATCAAGCTTTTGATCGGTTCATAATTGTATATCATTTTGTACCCTTCTAGCTTATGATTTGGTTATGTTATTGAGTTAAACTTGTGCTTTTAATCCATTTTCTGTTTTGATAAGTCCATAATTTCATACACTTGCTTGCCTTCTTTACTTAGTGATTTTGCTTAGTTTCTCTTTATTTTGAGTCACTTACCTCTATTTGTGTGTTTTGTAGGTTAAGATAGCAAGAGATCACATTTGATGCAATCCATGCATGTTAAGGGCTGATTGGCAAAGAGCAAGAGCTTAAAGACAAAACCAAAGTTGGGCCACACTTCTTGTCAGTCCAGTTTCGTAAGTCACCTTGCAGGTCTCATTTCAGCAATCTGTACAACTCGGATGAGGAGACATTCTTCATAGAAGTTGTTCAATTGGGTGTCTAGTATAACATATCCAAAATTCAGCCCAATTGAACATATGTGGAGTCCTTAGCCCGTCCAACACTGAACCATGCTCAGGAGGATTTGCAGCTGCCAGCTTTGAGCCTTGTCTCCTCCTTTAAGCCATGTGCCTCACCCATGCTGCAACTGACTTTGGATCCAACATAATGAGTGAAGTGGGGAGGCATTCCAGCTATGAAATTCTAAAGGAGCAAGTTGGTACATGCTGGAGCTATTATAGAGAAAGCATGTGCATGCATGTAAAGCAAAGAAATGAAATGAAGTCAATTCCAGTCTCTGTTCGGCTGCCAATTTGCAAGGCCCAAAACGCACACTTCTACTGCTCCGATGGGAATACTTTCTTCATATAAGTTGTTCCAATGGGTGTCTAGTATAACATATCCAAATTTGAGCACCATTGGATACGTTTTGAAACCTCTGGCCTTCCTACACCAAGACTGGTTCAGAAAACTCGTTTTTCAGCAACCAAAAGGCAACCACATGAGTTGGCAGCAAAGGCAGCCACATCTGATCACCTTTGAACCCATGTGAAGATGCTTGAGTTGCAGCAAAAGATGAAGGATGGTGTGGGAATCCATCATGGTGTTCCTCCCTCTTAGCCCTATAAATAGAGAAGCCTTCAAGCTTCAAAACACACCCCAAGGGGGGGAGCTCTCAAACACTTCTCTAGAGCTCCCTTTCCTTCTCTCCCTCAAATTCTCTTAGTTTCCTTTCAAGTTGTCAATTGTTGTAACAAAATGAGTTTACTAAATTTTCTTTCAAGTTTTCTTAGTTCCACTTTACTTTTATTGTAATGTACATTCTTTCTTAAGTATTCAAGTTTAATTAGTTTCCAAGTTTCAATTATGGTTTTTGTTCTTATTCATTATGCTTATAAGTTAATATGCTAGTTTGAATGATTGATCACCATTTAGGCTTGCATATTAGCTATCTTGGTTTGAATTAAGAGTAGACACCATGCTTTAATTCGAATTGAACTATGGATAGGAAGAGTATGTATGGACATTCGACAACAGGGATTAGATACATACTTGGTTGTTTAAAATGTTCTTCTATGCTTAATGGGTTCCTAATGCTTAGTTTTAGGTTAGACAACAAATGATCAAATTAGGGAATTAGGAACATAAGGTTTTGACCAAACACCATGGCTTAATCATACTTTAGCTAGAATCAATCCATTAATCTAATTGAACTTGGGAACTTATTTGCTTGAGTTATTTCCTTTTTACTTGTTTTATTTATTTTCTTTTTCATTTCTGTTTTATGTAGGGGAAATGAATTGGATCATTCAATCACCAATCCTCGTGGGATCGACCTCGCACTTACATATGCTATACTACCAAACGGCTCGTGCACTTGCGAGTATCACAAGTTGAGGATGCAGCTGAATCTATTTTGGTGCAGCTGAATCGATGCAACAGCTTTCATTGCCCCTTTTTCTGAGTTAGCGAGAACTAGGCCCAAAGCATCCTGAGGTAGAAGCAAGTCCCAGGGGAGTACTCTTTTCTTCTTTCAGCGACTGCATGTTTTGTGTTGACGTTTCCGGCAGCTAGATGAAGAGTTGGAGATGGTGCATTGATGTTGCACAAGCTTGGCATGAGAGTTTGCTTTGGTGAATTAAGATACTACTAGGCTTGGCATGAGAGGCTTGTGGCGTGGGAGCTAAGAGAAAATGAGTATAAAGAAATGATTAAGGCTTGAGATTTTGGGTGTTTTCGGCAGTTAGACGAAGAGCTTGCAATGTCTGCATTTTCTTACCAAAAAAGTAATGACTATGGTTTCAACTTAGCTTGAGAGGATGGGTGTTTCAGAGTTGGGATGGAGCTTTTTGAGAGAGACAAATGGAGATAAAGGATCAGTGGCTTTAGCAGATTCCAGCAACTTGACGAAAGCTTCGTTAGGCTCTTGGGTGGCTTGCCAAAAGAGAAAAAAGGGAAGAAATGGAAGAATAGAGCTTGAAATCCAAGGGTTCTAGAGATGAAAGGTGATGTTTGCTCTCTCTGTATGTGTTTATGGGAAAGAGAGGAAGAAGATGGAAGAACACAGCTTGAAATTGAAGTATCCAATAATGAGTAAGGATGTTATTAATTCCCGAAACTCATTAGGTTATTATTAAATCCGATTATTATAAGTGCACACGTATGAGAGGATCAAGTTATTGTATATTCTTGATAGTAGTAAGGCTGACATGTTGTTATTGTGAGACAATGTCTATGATGATGCCAATTAGTTTTAATGGGATCAACCTAAAATTATGTTCTAATCAAGCATCCGCCAAGACCAACACCAACCAACTCTAGCAAGGTCTATGATGATGTTATTTATTTATTTAATTTGTTGTGACAATCTTATTTTTATATGCTAATTTTATTTTGTTTCTTGCATGTTTTATTTTTAAAATAAATCAGCATACCTATTAAAAAAAAAAAAAAACAACAATATTGCATCATGTGCATGCAAGAACGTGTATAGAAATACCAATATTATCGTATTAAAGTATTTTATTTATTCATCATTTTACCATTTAGTTTATACCTTTTAAATGTCAAAAGTGTGATAGACTAATTGAAATAAAACTATCATTTCCATAAAAAAAAATGTAAATAACACGGGACCAGTTCTTTGCATGTGATAGTATTTTATATACAATCGAAGAATCAATTGCTTGAAAATATAGCACGTTTTCAAACATCAAACACAACTTAATTTACCCAAAATACTTAAATGTTGAGGTATTGAAAGAAATTAAATGTGTAAATATTGAGGGGTTCAATACAAAATTTATTGGAGATACTGGAATTTCCTCCTATGTTGATCTTAGCAATTTACAAAGAATATCAGCTGAGTTCCAGAGGAGGTTGTGTCTCTGTCGAAGAAGATGAGCATGTAATGGTAGACATAATAGTATTAAACTATTAATCACCAGCCTACAAATAAAAAATAATATTTATGTATATTGCCCACCCAATGGGCTAAGTTTCTTTATTAAACTATTCTTCATAAGGGTTTGCCCACAATCAATCTATGGGGATTATTATTGTTTAAATTCTAAGTATATGTAGTTGTCAGTTTTATTTTTATTTTTATTTTTTAGCTTTAAGACTTCTAAATATTGCACCTCTCCTGAAAAATTCATAAATCCGTCACTGGTGTTTCAGCTTTAATCTTTTGGCCCAATGCCAATATATTTTTATAGGAACTCAATTCTCGAAAAATCCAGAGGCTGAGTCAAATAAGTCTGCTAGATGATGATGTTCGGTGGGGGTAGTATTCAGTGGTGAACTCAGACTTTCGTTTATTTGGGGGCTTAAAAAAAAATTCAATCGATATATAGCCAAATAAAAAATATTTTGGCTTAAAGTGAATTTGGTGGCTGAGTTCTCCATAAAATTACAAAATGAGTGAACTTGGTGGGATCTCTATTCTTCTTTTATAACATATGGTTTTTCTTTTTTAATATAAGCTTTGGGTTTAAAGTGTATGTATTAGATGGGCCATGTGGGAGCTCCACCTAAGAAGGACCTAATTTTTTTTAAAAAGATATGAGGTTGGGTGGGATTATACATCTGCAACTTTTTTGTCCCACAAGCTTCTCAGGAAGTCCCACAATTTTCAATGTAAGCAAAGTGCTCATGTTTCCTATTTGAGTTGGTAAGAGTTTGTTGCTCAACAAAAAGCTCCATCTATAAATTATAGACATCTAACGACCTTCTAGTAAGCAAGCTTAAGAAAAGAGCTCCATCTATTAAAAAATTTGTTAACAAAAATTTGTTCAAACTCAAGAGTTGAGACATGATCTCTACCTCCTTATTTTGTTACATGACATAAACACATAATTAACACACCGTCACAGTTTGCTAAACTATGATTTAGCTGTACTTCATTCAAGTTTGTGATCACAAGTTATTTTCTTGATAAAAGGAAATTTTTATCACTAGAATGAGTATAATTTCACATTTAAATATTTTTTTCATTTTGCATTGACATTCTATCAATTATTGTTCTGCATTTTAATACCCTTTTTATTAATTTTATAGCTTAAAACATGATTAGGAAAGTTAGGTTAATATATATATATATATATATATAAAGCAAAAGGCAGAGAATGGTAAAATATTCAAAATCCCAGAAAATGTCATTTGTGAATGCAAACATTAAGAATTGAAATTATTAATTAAATGAGGATAATATGATAAATTCACACTTTTTCATATTAAAAAAAATTAAAATTAAAAGAAAAATCAGATAATAAATCCTATTTTTATGAAACACAACTACCAATTATCTTTTTTAATTCTAAAATAAATTTAAAAATGTTTTAAAAAAAGTATGATGATAATCGTAGAATCTCTTGACAACGTTATTATATATTTTATTTTGTATCATTTAATTTGTTTTTGTTTTTTAAAGGTGGAAGGGGATATTGACACATCAAAGACAACCGCTTGTTGTTTTGTTAAACAACAAACACAACCATTGGTCCACATATTGAAAGACATCAAGGCAAGAAAAAAAGAATTATAAACTAAACATCATGACATGTGTATTCATATTTGAATTTGCCTAAAAAAATTCTGCAGCTGTTAATGATTTTGTGCGTCTACCTTTTGGTTTTTTTTTTTCCTTTCTTATATATATTTATTCTATATTTCAATTATTATATTTCACTATTTTGTGTTTTTTTTTTTGACTTTCTAATCCCACTCCCTTGAGTAATATGAGCCGCGTGAACTTGGTGTGTCACGTAACCTGTCCTGTTACGGTGATGGAGTGTAGGCGAGATATAGTGGCGGCCCATTTAATCAACTGTCAGAATCCAAGTAGTTGCTCATCAAGTAAGAATTAATTCAGCATCCAGGAAAGAAAAAAAAAGGGAAAATTTTCATTTGAAAAGCTTCCAGATATCTGTTTTCTCAAATATCAAAGACCT